>NW_028270178.1:37073031-37268950 GCF_037043375.1 Chiloscyllium plagiosum
TTATAAAATCATGAGGGATGAGGATAGAATAAATAGATAGCCTTTTGCCTGGGGTGGGGGAGTACATAAATAGAGGGCATAGATTTAGGGTGAGAGAGGAAAGATATAAAGGAGACCTAAGGGGCAACCTTTTCATGTAGAGGGTGGTACCTTTATGGATAGAGCTCCCAACGGGAGTGGTGGAGGCCAGTACAATTGTTCCATTTAAAAGGCATCTGGTTGGGTGTATGTATAGGAAGAGTTTGGAGGGATATAGGCCGGGTGCTGGTAGGTGGGACTAGATTGGGTTGGAATTTCGGGTCGGCATGGACGGGTTGAACCAAAGGGTCTGTTTCCGTGCTGTACATCTCTGTGACTCTATAACTAATCCAGCATCCACTGTTGTTTGTGAAAGAGAGTCCCAAACCTCTCCCTCCCATTGTGAGTCAAAGTGCTTCCTGATATCTCTCCTGAACGCTCCAGGCCCTCATTCTCAGACACTGCTCCCTCTCCTTCTAGAATCTTTCACCAGTGGGAATCGTTGATCTTGATCTACCCTGTCTTGTCCTTTTCTTATCCTGAATAATATCGATCAGATCACCCCTTTACCTTCTCAATTCGAGAGGAAACCGGCCTCATTTGTACAATCTCTTCTCAGAATGTAACCCCTGAGGTCCAGGATCATTCTTGTGCTCCCTCTTTGTTCTCCAAACTCACAGCCACACACTTGCTTGCACTGAATTCCATCTAACACAGTTTTACCCATTCACCCAGTCTATCAATCTCCCTTTGTAATTGATGGTACTCCCTGCACTGTCAACAATGCTGCTTAACGTTGTCATCGAGTCATTGGGTCTGAGTCCAACAGCAGAGAGACAGGCTCTTCAGCCCAAACTACTCCATGCTGACCACAATGTCCATTCACACCAACCCCATTTCCCTGCACTTCACCCATATCCTTCAAATCCTTTCCTATCTACGCATTTGTCCAAATGCCTTTTAAATGTTGTTATTGTACCTGCCTCAAACACTTCCACTGGCAGCTCATTCCATATTCATTCCACCCTCTGTGTAAAAGCGTTCCCCCTCAGGTTCCCTTTTATTCTTTCCCCTTGAACCTTAAACTGATGCCCTCTATTCCTCACTTCCCGAACACTGGGAAAAAGACTATATGCATTCACCCTATTCATGCCTCTCATGATCTTATAGCCCTATGATGTTCCCCGTCAGTCTCCTACACTCTGAAGCTCCTTGCTTGTCCAACCTCTCCCAATAACTCAGTTCCTTCAGTCCTGGCAAAATCCTTGTAAATTTCTTCCACACTTTTTCCAGTTTAATAACATCCTTCCTATAGCAAGGTGACCCAAACTGAACACAATACTCCAAGTGAGGCCTCACCAACATCCTGTAGTACTACCTTGACTTGACGTCCCAAAACGCAGCACCTCACACTCATCTACATTAATCTCCATTTGCCATTTCTCGGCCCACGTCCCCACCTGATTAAGGTCCTGCTGCAGTTTCTGACAACCTTCCTCACTCTCCACGATAACGGCTATTTTAGTGTCACCTGCAAACTTACTCATCGTACCTTGTACATTCTCATCCAAATCATTGATGTCAATAACAAACAGCAATGGGTCCAGCACCGACCCCAGAGACACTCCACTAGTCACAGGCCTCCAGTCCAAGAAGCATCCTTCCACCATTACCCTCTGCTTCCTCCCATCAAGCCAATCGTGTATCCAATTTGCCAGCACCCTATGGATTCCATACGATCTAACCTTCCAGAGCAGCTTACCACGTCGAAGCTTATCAAAGGCCTTACTGAATTCCACGTAGGACACGTTCGCCACCATGCCCTCATCAACCTTCCTGGTCACTTCAGCAAAGAACTCTTAACACATTTGTGAGGCATTATCACCCACGCACAAACCCCTTTGTATCTAACCCCGTGCTGTCTCTGTCTTGGGAGTGTTTGATGGGGGACAGTGGGGAGAGAGCTTTAATCTGTATCTAACCCTATGCTGTTTCTGCGCTGGGAGCATTTGATAGGGCTGTTAGAGATGTTCACTCTGGATTTAACCCCGTGCTGTCCCTGTCCTGGGAATGTTTAATGGGGGAGCAGTGCAGATGGAGCTTTACACTGTATCTAATCCTGTGCTGTCCCTGTCCTGTGGGACAGTGTAGAGACAGCTTTACTCCTAAACCTGTACTGTCCCTGTCCTGGGAATATTCAATTGGGACAGTGCAGAGGGACACTTACTCTGTATCTAATCCCGTGCTAAACCCTCTCTGAGAAATATTTGATGGGGGACAGTGTAGAGGGATCTTTACGCTGTATCCAACCATGTGTCGTCCCTTACCTGGGAGTGTTTGATGGGACAGTGTTGAGGGATCTTTACTGTGTATCTAAACCCATTCTCCCCAGACTCTGGGAGATTCAGATGGGAAAGTTTAAAAGGACACATACTCTCTATCTAACCCAGCGATGGACCTGTGTTGAGTATGTTTGATGGGGACAAGATGGGGAAGTGGTTGATTTAATCAATACCCAATCCCACACTGAACACAGCGGGAAATTTAAAATGCTGAAGTTTAGAGGGAGCTTTACTCTGTATCTAACACCATTCTCTACCTGCCCTGCAGTTTTCGATAGGGACAGTTTAGACTTTGGGAAACCGGTTGAAATTGCAGGAGAACTGAAATAATGTGAGGTGTGAAGAGGTGCTTGTTGGATGTTAGACTGAAGACAAGATCAACTAAGTGGTCAAATATTAAATTAGGAGCGGGAACACAGAACGTGTGTGTGCATGTGAGAGATTGTGTGCGTGAATGCAAGAGAGAATGTGTGTGCCAACATGAGAATGTCTGTGTGCACAAACGCAACAGAGTGTGCACGAACATGAGACTGTGTGCATGAATGTGAGAGACTGTGTATAAACAGAAGAGCATGTGTGCGTAAATGCGAGAGTGCGTGTGCGTAAACGCGAGAGCATGTGCGTAAACACGAGAGAGTGTGCAAGAGAGCCAGTGTTTTTGAACAGGAGACAGAGTGTGCATGCACACGAGAGAGTGTGTGTCCACGAACGCACAAGAGGGAGAGTGTGCGTGAATGGGAACGAGAGAGTGTGCGCGTGAACAGGAGAGCTAATGTACACGTGAACGCAAGACAGACAGCAAGAGAGAGAGAGTGCACGAATGAGAGAGAGAGATAATGTGTGCACGTGAACGCGAGAGAGTATGTGTACTTGAACATGAGTGTGCACAAACGTGAGAATGTGTACGTGAACATGAGAGTGGATGTGTGCATGAATATGAGAATGTGTGTGCGTGCACGTGAGAAAGTGAGAGACTGTGCATGAAAGTGAGAGTGTGTGCGTGCTGCAGGAAGAATGTGTGCATGTGCGAGAGGAAAAGTGTGTGCACTTGCGAGAGAGTGCGCATGTGCGAGTGTATACACGTGCAAGAGGGACTGTGCAGATGCAAGAGAGAGAGCGTGTGTACATTTGAGATAGAGCATGAGAGAGAGCATGGGAGAGACAGTGAGTGCGTGCGTGCAAGATAAAAAGAGTGCATGCATGCAACAGAAAAAGAGTGCTTTCATGCAAAAGAGAGTGCGATTGAGCATGAGTGTGCATGAGAGAGAAAGACAGTGTGTGCATGCCCATGACAGAAAGACAATGCTTGCATGGAAAAGAGTGTGTGTGTGTGTGTGTGCACACCAGACAGAGGGTGTGCGCATGAGATAGTGTGTGTGCCTGTGAGCGAGAGTGAGCACGTGCTAGAAAGAGGGTGCACGAGAGTCAGTGTGAAAGAGAGCTTGAGCATGTGAGAGAGAGGAAGTGTGTGCGTGTATGAGTGAGTGCTTGTGAGAGCGTGTGCCTGCGAGATTGCGTGTACAAGAGAACGAGAGTGTGTGTGCGAGAGACAGAAAGCATGTGCGAGAGAAAAAGTGTGCATATGTGCGAGAGAAAATGTGCACATATGCAAGACAGAGAGATTGTGTGTGCATCCCAGAGAGAAAGTGTGTGTGTGTGTGCTAGAGACTGCATGTACGAGAGAACAAGACTGTGTTAATCCCTCTACAGTCAGCTCTGCCCCAGCTCAGGGCTACACACTCTCAGAGCTGGAAAGGACCTCTGCTGTTTTACTTTCTCAGAAGAACTCACACTCAACAAAAGTTTTGTTCCCCCACCATATTTGACAAAAAAAAAACTGTAAGGACAACAACATTTCCTGCACCCACCTCAATGCCTGGGATTCCTCCCCCATTCCAGAATCACTCGGCCGCCATCAGCCACACGGCCGCTCCAGCCACCAGCACCATGGCGAACTATGACACCACTTCCATCCCACCGCCCGAGAGCCCACAGCCACGGCTGACCATGTTGCCTGCGCTATCAACTACCTCTGCGACCACAACTGGAACCGCCGGCGGCACGCCCGCTACAAGACACACTGCCACCGAAACAAACACGAGGCCTAACTGGAACATCACTTCCACCCCCGTCTTAAACACTTCCGCAGCCACCTCTGCCCCTATGAACATCACCTACGCCACACCTTCCATCATTTCTGGCCTCTTTGTTGCGACCTTCACGACCCATTTCTGCCCCCCCACTGACGTCACTCAACTGAACACCACTGACAGCAGCACCCACATCACGCCACCTCTGCCTCCACGGATCCCACAGTCACCAGCAAGCGCCCCCCGGGGGTGGGCTCACACTCAGTCTCTCTGTTATCACGCTCACTCCAGTTGCAGTCTCCGTCCTCCACACCCAGCTCCAGCCCCGCGCCAGGTCCTAGCTCTCAGCCCTGCCGTGTTTTCATCATCCCCCTCACTGAGGGTGACCGATCAGTTCCTCAACAAAGGCCTTACCTTCATCCCCCCTTCGGAAACAGATCGACAAATTCAAGACGTATTGCGACATCAAGCACTTCTTCCTCTGCCTCTGAGGATCTAAAATCTGGAATTCAAGGTTTGGGCGAAGATTTGTAGCTCGGGTGCTCGTTGTTGTGGTTCTGTTCACCGAGCTGGGAATTTGTGGTGAGACGTTTCGTCCCCTGTCTAGGGGACACCCTCAGTGCTTGGGAGCCTCCTGTGAAGCGCTTCTGTGATCTTTCCTCCGGCATTTGTAGTGGTTTGAATCTGGAATTAGACCGTTGTCAGTAATAACCCTTTTAAAGCATGCTTTTATTGACCACAAAATGGCTTCTTAATGCAAGGTAACATTGGCTTTACCTTGAGAATTATCACTTTGTTTAAATTGGCTTCAGGCAGCATTCCAGCATTGCTGAGCTAAATGAATTACAGAGGAACCTCGATTAGCCGAATACCAATGATCAGAAAATCAGATTATCCGAAGGAAATCTTGCGGTTCCGACAGAAATATTACATCAAAGACGTGTGTCCAATTCTGATTGCGTCTTTTGTTTCCAGTGATTAAAAGTGCTGCGGAGAACAGTCCTGGACTGATGGGAGCGCAGGCACTGTCTCTAAATGACTCACCACCCACCCCCCCTCTCTCTCTCCCTCCCCAGACTTGCCCAGGAGTTCTACGCAAGGGTGTGCCCTAAACTCTAAACCAAACATTATCCTGTACAGGGTACAGCTGGAACATGTCAAAAAGTTGCAGAAAGAGGTTGTGTGTGTGTCCGTCTGTCTGTCTGTGTGTGTCAGGCAGTAGCAGCAGTGCGGTGCTGTTGTGGGTATACAGTCCGGCTGCCCCAGAGAGGGGACAGGGGCGTGCGTGGGTGTGGCGTGTGGGGGGCAGTGTTTGGGGCGGATGGGAGGCAGACGGGGGAAGGGTTGGATGGGTTTTGGGGTGGGGCAGGGGGCGGTATTGGACAGTGTTTGTGTGTTGTTGGTGGGTAGTGCTGGTGTGACGTTTGGGATAGTGTTGAATGGGATTTGGGGGCATGCAGCATTAGACAGGGTTTGTGGGCCTGCACAGGGGCAGTGTTGGACAGAGGTTTGGTGGGGGTGGTGGGTGGTGTTGGACAGGGTTTGGAGACGGACGGTGGATGGTGTAGGATGTGGTTTGGGGGTGAGCAGGGGGCAATATTGGACAGGGATTGGAGAGGGCGGGGTGTGATGTTGGACAGAGTTTGGGGGCAGGCTGTGGGTGGTTTTGGATGTGGTTTGTGGGCGAGCGGGGACAGTGTTGGGTGGGGTTTCGGTGCGGGTCGGCAGTGTTAATTGGGATATGGGAGGCGGCCAGGTGGGGCTGTGTTGGGAGGGCTTTGGATCAGGCAGGGGCATTGTTGGACAGGGTTTGGGGGCGGTGTTGAACAGAGTTTGGGGGCGGGCCGGGGATTGTGTTGGACAGAGATTGAGGCGGTGGGGGGCAGAGTTGGATGGGAATTGGGGCAGGTGGTGGATGGTGTTGGACGGGTTTTGGGGAGAGGGCGGGGTCAGTGTTGGACGGGGTTTGGGGGATGGGTGGGGGCGGTGTTGGCGGGTTTGCGGGCTGGCAGTTGGGTGGGTAGCGGTGTTGGACAGAGATTGGGGCGTGCAGAGGGTAGTGTTAGACAGGGTTTGGGGCGGGCAGGGGGCTGTGTTTGGGGCGGGTGGGTAGGGCGGGAGGCTGACGTGCCATGTGCTGCTGCCTCGTCTGAACAGGGAGCAGAGCTAATAGAAAACTCCAAGCCCCAGAGGAAAGGTCATTGAATTGATTAACCGAATAATCGATTATTCGAACTAAATAGTCCTGCCCATCTCATTCGGATAATCGAGGTTCCCCTGTAAAGATAATGCAGAAGAATGGACCCTTCACAGCATGGAACTAACTAAGTTAGATAGGACATTACTAACTATTTTAGTTAACCTTGATACGCAGGTGGGAAGAGATAAATGTTTAGTAAACAACTTTGTTTGCCAGAAAATATCATTGGGTTAAATATCACCTATTACACTTTATTAGATTTGTTCTATAATTTAGGCTGTACTATTTCTTAAGAAACATATAAAAATTGCCTTTGTTCTAAGTGAATTAGTGCAGTTTCTCCAAGGAACACAGGAGCTGTTAACCTCTGAATTGCTGGATAAACCTGTGCCAGTCATCGAGAATAAACTGCAAAGTTGGCTGGAACAGACTGCATTCCCATTGATTATTTGACCGATCGCGGAACCGAGGGACGCCCCTCGGGGAGTTGAGATCTTCACCTCTGGGCTTACTTTTCCCACCAAGACTCCCACCCAACCTCCAAGGATCCCTTTGCCCGCCTCCAACACCCCCCACCCACCTGGACACCCGTGCTGCTCTGTTACCCGCCCTCCATCTCTTTATTTCCAACTGCGGCCAGGACGTTGACCACCTCAACCTGTCCACCCCCTCACCCATTCCAACCTCTCACCCTCGCAACGCGCAGCCTTCCACTCCCTCCACTCCAACCCCAACCTCACCATCAAATCAGCAGAGAAGGGGTGGGGGGGGGGGGGCGCAGTGGTAGTTTAGCGCACTGACCTCTCCACAGCTGAAACCAGGCGCCAACTCGCAGACACCAACTCCTACTGGGAGAAAGTGAGGTCTGCAGCTGCTGGAGATCAGAGTCAAGTGTGTGTTGCTGGAAAAGCACAGCAGATCAGGCAGCATGCGAGAAGCAGGACAATTGATGTTTCGTCCTTCATCCTACTGCCTTTACCATGACCTCACCTCCCATCACCAAACCATCATCTCCCAGACCATACACAACCTCATCACCTCAGGGAATCTCCCACCCATAGCTTCCAACCTCATAGTCCGGGAACCCCACAACACCCGGTTCTACCTCAACCACCCCCAAGATTCACAAACCTGACTGCCCCGATGGTCTCATCATCTTGGCCTGCTCCTGCCCCACCGAAGTCATCTCCCACATACCTTGATACTGTCCGATTCCCCCAGTGTACCTACATTCGGGACACCACCCATGCCCTCCACCTCCTCCATGACTTTAGTTTCGCTGGCCGCCAACACCTCATCCTCACCACGGACATTCAGTCCCTACACACCTCTATCCACCATGATGAAGGCATGCAAGCTCTCCGGATCTTTCTCTCCTGGCATCCCCCACAGTAGTCTGCCACTGACACTCTCATTCTTTTGGCTGAGCTGGACCTCACCCTTGATCATTTCTCCTTTGAATCCTCCCACACAAGCACTCACTAATTCTTGTCTTTTCGTCAGTTATGTGGGACAGTCTATCTTCTGCAATTACACCGGCACCATTTCCCACCTTTCCCTCTACTACATTGATGACTGTACCAGCGCCACCTCATGCTCCCAGGAGGAGGTTTATCAGTTCATCAATTTCACCAAAACGTTCCACCCCGTCCTGAGGGTCACCTGGACCATCTCGGACACCTCCTTCTCCTCCATCTCCATCTCCATAACAGTGAACGACTCAACATGGACATCTTCTACAAACCCATCGACACCCACAGCTACCTGGACTGCACCTGCCTCCTGTCAAAATGCTATCCCTTATTCCAAATTCCTCCACCTCCATCACATCTGCTCCCAGGAGGACCAGTCCCACCACAGAACATACCAGATGGCCTCCTTCTTCAAAGACGGCAGTCTCCCCTCCCACCTGGTTGATGATGCCCTCCAGTGTATCTCACTCATTTCGTGCATCTCTGCCCACGAACCCCACCCCTCCACCGCAACAAGGACAGAACACCCCTGGTCCTCACCTTCCACATCACCACCCTCCTGATACATCGCATCATCCTCTTGCATTTCTGCCACGTACCCACCACCAGAGATATATTACCCTCTCTATCGCTATCTGCATTCCATAAGGACCATTCCCTCCGCGACTCTCTTGTCAGGTTCAACAACCGACCCTCCCCTCCTGATCACCGTCCCCTGTCACCACAAGAATTGCAAGGTCTGCACCCACACCTCCGTCCAAGATCCCAAAGGAGCCTTCCACATTCACCAGAGATTTATCGGTGCTTCCATATCATTTACTGTTTCTGTTGCTCCTGATGCGGTCTCCTCTGCATTGGGGACACAGAACGCCTAGTGGCAGAATGCCTCAGAGGATATCTTCAGGACACACACATGAAGCAACCCCACGACTCCATGGTCAAACACTTTAACTCCGCTTCACACTGCGCCAAGGGCATGCAGGTGTTGGGCCTCCTCCATCGCCAAACCCTGACCACTCAACGCCTGGATGAAGAGCACTTCATCTTCCACCTTGGGGCCCTCCAACCACATGGGATCAATGTGGATTCCACCAGTTTCCTCATTTCCCCTCTCCCACCTTATCCCAGATCGAACCTTCCAACTTGGCACTGCCCTCATGATTTGCCCTACCAGTCCATCTTCCTTCCCACCTTTCCACTCCACCCTCCTCTCTGACCTATCTCCATTACTCCCATCTTCATCTACCTCTCACATTCCCAGCTACATTGCCCCCAACCCCACCCCTTCACATTTATCTCTCAGCCCCCTTGGCTCACAAGTCTCATTCCTGATGAAGGGCTGATGCCCAAAACATTGATTGTCCTCCTCCTCAGATGCTGCCTGACCTTATGTGTTTTTATAGCACCACACCCTTGATGGAGAAGCTGAAGTGCACTTGCTACATAAAGCGTGTGGCTCCAAAAGCAGATCTCCCATAGCAAGTGACACCTCATGAACCCCAAAGTATGTTCATCACCTGTGTAATGGAATACTCTGCTTGCCTGGATGAGTGCGGTTCCAATAACACTCAAAAAGCTTGATACCGTGCAGGGCAAAGCAGTCCGCTTGATCGACACCCCATCCACAAATATTCATTCCCTGCACCACCAATGCACAGGGGGAAGAGAGTGGACGATCTACAAGATGCACAGCACAAATTTACAAAGGCTAAGTAATGTACATTCCAAACACATGCCAACTAACAAATAGAAGGGGAGGGGCGGCGGATGAATGGGAAGATTACAACATGGAACCAGGGACCAAACCTGCTTGAATGAAGAGTGCAGGAAGGTATTCAGCAAGGCAGCCTTTGTGTGGAAGCGCAGGAGATGGTGCAGATACTAAACGATACTAAATCACAGACTTCCTTCTGCTCTCCATCTCTAGGTCTCTGCAATTCTGAACTTTGCTCTCACCGTTCACCTAGTGGTTATGGTTACCATCACTGATGTTGTACGATGGAGGTTTCCATATTATTATCCATCGTCTTTCCTGGTCATCCCTCTGTGTGCAGTGTTACTGGGGTCGTGTATTATCTGCCAGGGACTGTTCTGTCTGGTTCACTGTCACTTTCTCCTTTGACCAATTTGTGACCAGTTATTGTCAGAAGCTGAGAATAAAGTATTGCACTGAGAAAACTGCGACTGTGTTTCCAGCAACTACCTGCAGCTATTTTCAATATGAGCCTTGGTGGATCATCAATAAGGTGCCATCCAACTGTTATACAAAGTCAGGCTTCTATACAGAGACTTAGTGGGTGGCATTACATTGGCTTGATATGGTTTTGACCCGTCTACTGCCATTCACTTTAATTCTGTTGTTCAATTCTCTGACAGACATATTTTAGTCACCAGTCAAGTCTGGAAGAGGTGAACGGTGAGAGCAAAGTTCAGAATTGCAGAGACCTAGAGATGGAGAGCAGAAGGAAGTCTGTGATTTTGCTCTTCACCATCTTTAGGAGCTTAATCCTCCTGTGGTTAATCACTGTTGTAGATTTCTTCTATTATGTCATTCAAGGAATCAATCCTGATGATTACTCACTTTTCAATATCACTTCAGTTCAGTTGGTTACATGCTGCAGAACCCAAGTTGTTGCACAAACACAGTTATTATGCAGCACCATTGTCCAGGTTCACATCAAAGGTCAGTATGTGTTATGAAGTTGAAGGTGTGTCCTGTCCCTTTAAAAGAGAGTGAAAGCTGTTTTGCACTGAGAGTTTGCAGGAATCTGTCATGTGATTGATGAGCAGTCTCAGAGTTTGAAAATATGTAACATTTTATTAAATTTGAACTGATGTGAAATCAGCCAAACAGTTTAAATAATGCCCTTCGATAATAAAACCGAATTGAATTTGAATTTATTGTTTTAGTCAACCTTGGACCAATGAGACGATCCGATGTTTCGGGTATAAAGAAGTTGGTTTGGGAGCCAGAGAGAGCGACCAACTGCCGTTGTCAGCTTGACCGCCAGATAAACACTCTCTATCAAAGGTACCTTTCTCATGTGAATCATCATTGCAGACAACCCAGGGACATCTACAGCCAGAGGAAGACAGACACCAGGGACGACAGCCGCTGTCTGCATTTGAAAATTAACTTAATGGAATTTTAACAGGGGCTTTTATTGGAACAACATTGTTATTGAGTGGGAGGGAGATAACAAACCTTTAAGAGACAGGAGGCTGAGAGTTGTAAATAGTTGTTGTTTAATGTTCACTTATAGAGTTACAGAATAAATTGATATTTTTTTCTTTGAATAGTAGAATTTGGGAGTTCTCTGCCACTCGTACTTTAACAGATTACGAGATGAAGTGAGCTTTCCTGGGGATTTGGTTTAATGAGCAGAAGGGTTTACCACCGTGTCATTACAAATGCAGTAAACAACTGGTTCCATGAATTTTGTGCGTTATGAATAACTGAAACTCCTCAGTAAAATTCAAACCAGGGTCCTCCTGTTTCCAGACCATGAAATGATATAAAATTCACTTGTGGGAAGGTGACCATCACTGTCTAGGCCCAGCATTTATCTGCCGCTCGTTGAGATGAGCTATTTCTTGAACTGCTGCAGTCCATGTGCGGTAGACACACCCACAATGTTGTTCAGGAGGGAATTCTAGGATTTTGACAGTGACAGTGAAGGGACTACAATATATTTCCAAGTCAGGATGGTGAGAGCCTCGACTGGGAACTTGCAGGAGTCATGTTCCCATACATCTGCTGCCATTGGCATTTTGGATAGAAGTGGTCATGGGCTTGGAAGGTGCTGCCCGAGGATCTTTGACGAATTTCTGCAGTGTTTCTTGCAGATGCTACACCCTGCTGCTACCCGGTATCGGTGGTGGACGGAGTGGGTGTGGTGCCAGTCAAGAGGCAGCTTTGTCCTGGATGGTCGTGATCTACATGAGTGCTGTCGGAGCTGCACCCATCCAGGCAAGTGTGGAGTATTCCATCACATCCTGACAGAGAGTCTGTATCCCAGTGCAGGGAGAGAGTTGAGCTGGGAACCTGCAGATTCCCCATAGTAGCACAGTCCAAAGGAAATGTCTGAGGAAATGGAATTTCCTGAGAGGTAATTCCTGTTAGCTTGGAACCCTCTGTAGGTGTCCATCAAAATGAATCCTTCAGAGGCTTCTGATGAAAGTAAGTAGAATAGTTCATCAGAAAATATTCCTCTATTAAATACACGGTCTCGCTGCTCAGTTACAATTCAACAGACCCCAAACTAATGTCACAAACAAACAGCCAACTATGAGCTGTTTCGATGAGAGAAATTGTAGCAAGTGATCACATGATATTAGTCAGGGGTAAATGTGGGAAATGAATCTGGGTGGTTTAATCTTCGGAGGGTCTGTGTGGACTGGTTGGGCCGAAGGCCTTGTTTCCACACTGTAGGGAATCTAATCCAAATTATCAGAACCTCCCCACCAAACATATATTTATGCAGCAACGTTGTTGGGATTCAGGGCGAAGCTGAGTAACACAGCGAAATATCTTGGTGCATGCATTTCTTGCATTGTGAATAAAGAAAACACATGTATGATATATGCCTCCCCACACTGCTACCCATGGGGTGGGAGAGGGTTAAAACCCTCAGGAATAAAATCAGAGAGGGAGAGAGGGAGGTTAGCAGCTCGCAGCATCATTCAAACTGACAGCAGCATCAAGATATAAATACACAGGCTACCGCACTCTCTCTTTCTCTCTTACACATATACACACTCACACGTACAAGCGCAGTGTG
The DNA here is from genome assembly GCF_037043375.1 of Chiloscyllium plagiosum. Classification (NCBI taxonomy): domain Eukaryota; kingdom Metazoa; phylum Chordata; class Chondrichthyes; order Orectolobiformes; family Hemiscylliidae; genus Chiloscyllium; species Chiloscyllium plagiosum. The sequence goes on from NW_028270178.1 coordinate 37,085,935, forward strand.
GAGAGGGCTGCACTTAGACTGGGCTCCCTTGGTGTGGAACTTGCATATGTAGAGAAATGTTGTGCTCCCTCTGCAATGTGGAAATGATTTGTCTCTGAGCGGTATTCCTGACATTATACACATTAAATAGAGTATTTCCACTGCAATTGTATCCAGACACCTCCGACTGCACTTTCTGCAGCTTACAATGTTTTCTGATGCACTCTCACAAATTCTAATAAGAAAGGATTCAGTGGTGGAGGGGCACAGTGGGCATGTTCATCTACTTCTGCGCATATCTGAGGGAGAACGTTGCAAAGCATTGGGTAAAATGCCTCTGTGCCTCCAAAGAAGAACAAAACTAATTTGCACAAATTCACAGACTGCGATGTTTTCTCCAAAAACAAATCTGCTGCTCGTGCAGTGTCGTGGGGAATCCAGCAGGGGGTGGCATTGTATCACTTTAAACACATGGAGAGGGAGAGAGACAGACAGAGAGACACAGGCAGAGAGAGCATTCACACCCAAAACACAGAGACAGCATGTTAACTCATGTTTGTCTCTGTCTGACTTTTCCTTTGTCTCTCTGTGTTCTCTCTCCCTCTCACTCTCTGTCCTTCTCTCTCCCCTTCTCAGTCTGTCTGTCTTTCTCTAACTTTCTCTCTCCCTCTGTTTCTGTCCCTCTTTCTCCAACCACTCTCTGTCACTGAGCTCTCCCTCTTTCTTGCTCACCCTTCCTTTCTTTAACTCTTTCAGACCTGAAAGTGCCCACCCAGTTTTGCACCCTCAAAATTATTTTGCACCCCATTTTCGTTCCCTTCCCAAATTTATGCCCTTTCCAGAAGGATTTTCCTCTTCCAAATATTTGCATCACCAAATGTGTTCCCCAAAAATATTTTGCTGCCCCCAATATTACGCTGAGCCCCAGTTCTTGGTGCAGATGTAAATGAGTCTGAGTGAACTGACTGGCCTGTGACACAGCAAGATCCATGTGCAAGAATTACACAGGTTTTACATCACAGAGGGAGTTGTTTTGGCCCATCATGCCTGTGCCCTACTAAAAGATCCTGGTCCTGTCTGCTCCTCAGGATTAGCCCCGAATGGCTTCATTGATTCCCGTTCCTGTGGAGACAGCTCCTCCACGTAACCCCACCCTTTGCCTCTCATGCTCTCCCCTCATCTCTCTCTCTCTCTCACCAACAGTTCCTCCACCACCCCCACCCCCTCCCCCCGAAACCCCTAACCATTCTCTGGCTCTCTCACTGTGGACAATTCTCCCCCTCAGGAACTCAGGGGCATGGTTCACTCTCTGCCTCCCCTCGGAGACTCACAGCCCCATGATGCAGAGACTAACTGGCCTTCTGAAGAGCCAGCAAGCTGTGCTCTTTGCCTCGGAGACCTCCAAGAGAATCTGCTCAAGGGTCCACACTGTGGAGCAGGATGAGACGTGCTCATGTTTCTTCTTCCAGAAGGTGCACAGGGAGAGCTCTGAGCCCAGCAGCCTGAAGGAGGAAGATAGCTCAGTAATGTCATCTCAATCTGACATCCTGAGGATCAGCAAATCCTTTATGCTGGACTGTGTGACAATAAGCCCACAGACAGCGTGACCTCCTGGTCATTCCTGTCCTCGGTCACGGAGATCTTAGATGACGGTGTGTGGGAGAGACTGGACCACTGTTATGTCTGGATGAGCTGACCAAGGCCCTCGACATCTTAGTAAAGAATAAAACTCCGAGAAGTGACAACTTACCAGCCATTTTGTGTTTGGCTCCGTGGGACTTGGTTGGAAGGACCTCTGAGAGTTGTACAACAGTATGACTCTGTCAGGGATCACGTGCGAATCCATGAGGAAAGGTGTCATCACCCTCATCTACAAGTGGAAGGGGGAGTTGGAGGAAATTAGAAATTGGTGCCCAATTTCACTGCTGAATACAGATTACAAAGTCCTCTCTAAGGTTAGGTCTGCTCTGGGATCAGTGATCCACCCTGATCAGACCTGTGCTGTATCGGGCAGGACGATCTGTGAGACCCTCACGCTCCTCAGGGATACGATCACCTACGTGAAAGACAAGGGGATGGATGTGTGTCATATGAACCGGGACCAGGCGAAGGCCTTTGACAGGATATCGCACAACACGTGGGACGTGCTCTCCAAAATGGGCTTTGGGGAGGAAATCTGCAATTGGGTCTGACTGCTCTACATCAATATTGTTAAATGTTGTCTCAATCAATAGGTGGGAATCAGAAAGCTTCCCAATCAGATCTGGAGTTAGACAGGGCTGTCCACATTCTCCTACCTTATTTGTGTGCTGGATGGAGCCTTTTGCTGAGTCTATTAGGAAGGGTGTAAGCCTGAGAGGGGTGACTATTCTGTGCAGCAAAAGGCTGCAGGTCAAAGCCTCCCTGCACATGGATGACTCTGTCATTTTCAACTCTGACCCACAGTCAGTGCGTAGACTCATGAGTATCTGCGACCAGTTTTAACTAGCCTCAGGAGCCAACATGAATCAAGGCAAGAGCAAGGCCACGTTCTTTGGGAACTGGGCCGACTGATCCTTTAACCCCTTCGCTGTCAGGACAGATTACCTAAATGTGCTGGCAAAATGGTTAGGAGGAACTGGGGGTGTGCGCAAAATCTTGGGAGGATCGCATCGCTAAGGTGAGTCATAAACTGGGGTTTGGGAGCACCGCACCCTCTCCATTGCAGGTAAAAACTGAGCCATCAGGTGGGAGGCACTCTTTCTGTTTTTATACGTGGCACAGATCTGGCACATTCCCAGAATCTGTGCCATTGCAATCACCCGATCCATCTTTCACTTCATCTGGAGGTTTCAGATGGACTGGGCCCACAGGGACACCATGTACAAATCTCTGGATAAGAGGGGAGAGAATGTACCCAACGCAGCCTTCATCCTGGTGGTCATCTTAGTGTGTGGCTGCATCAAGCTGTGCGCAGACCCTTGGTACACAAACACCAAGTGGCACTACATCCTAATGTTCTACATATACCCCGTGTTGCGAAGGAAGGTCTCATTGCCACAAAATGTTCCATGTCACCAAAGAAAAACATCTTTGACCATAATTCCATCTGGAAATAGTCAACACACAGCGTCCTAGAGATACTGCTGGAAAAGGAGCAGGTGGATCCTCCCAGGTTGTTCCCTGAGCAGATTACACAAGTTATTTGGCAGAATCATTATTATTGTTATTATCTGGGCCAACACAACACCAATCATTAATGTATTGAAGGTGTGAGCTTCCCCGTGTGAGGCTGTCTGTGCCACAACGGTCAGACTGATTCTTATCTTAAAATCAGATTTACAGAATCTTACATGGATTCATGTGGAGGCTGGTACAATTGCAACATTTAAAAGGCATCTGGATGGGTGTATGAATAGGAAGGGTTTGGAGGGATATGGGCCGGGTGCTGGCAGGTGGGACTAGATTGGGTTGGGATATCTGGGTCAGCATGGACGGGTTGGACCAAAGGGTCTGTTTCCGCGCTGTCCATCTCTGTGACTCTATGCAGTTTTGGAGCAAGGTGAAATGTCATTCTGCAAGCAAACATTTACTCCACAACCTTATATATGCGGGCGTGCGTGAAACCAACACGGTCATTCTAAAAGATGAGAAACTCAACAACCAGTCCGGGTCTGTTTCGACGTGTGATTTCAGTTACATCACACCGTAAACCTGTTGCGATAAATTCTGCGTCTCACAAACTTACTCCCCACAACCGGCTGATAAAGGGGCAAGCTAGTGCTTCCCAAGTAAATCCAGTCGGACTCTAACTGAGCAAACGTTCTTAATTGCATGTTAAACTGCCCATAGTGTTGGTGCATTAATAAATGTAGGGTAAGGGGGAATGGGTCTGGGTGGGTGACTCTTCGGAGGGTCATAGAGTCATACAACTCTACTTTATGGTAAGGTCCTAGGGAGTGTTGCTGAACAAAGAGACCTTGGAGTGCAGGTTCATAGCTCCTTGAAAGTATAGTCGCAGGTAGATAGGATAGTGAAGAAGGCATTTGGTATACTTTCATTTATTGGTCAGTATATTGATTACAGGAGTTGGGAGGTCATGCTGTGGCTGTACAGGACATTGGTTCGGGCACTGTTGGAATATTGGTCTCCTTCATATCGGAAAGATGTTGTGAAATGTGAGAGGATTCAGAAAAGATTTACAAGGATGTTGCCAGGGTTGGAGGATCTGAGCGACAGGGAGAAGCTGAACAGGCTGAGGGATGGAGACACTGAGGTCAAAATGCCTCATAAGGAAGTCACACAGCGCAGCGATATTTGGAGGCGCTGGTGTTGGACTGGGGTGGACAAAGTGAAAAGTCACACAATCCCAGCTTATAGGACAACAGGAGTATTTGGAAACACTGGGTTTCGGAGTGCTGCACCTTCGTGAGGTGGTTGTGGACAAGAAGATCATGTGACACGGAATTTATAGCAAAAGCTTACGGGTGGTGCAACTGAATTAATGTATTGGAAAAGACCTGGATTGTTTGTTACATCTCTCATCGTTTTGGGCGGCACGGTAGCACAGTGGTTAGCACTGCTGCTTCACAGCGCCAGAGACCCGGGTTCAATTCCCGCCTCAGGCGACTCTCTGTGTGGAGTTTGCACATTCTCCCCGTGTCTGCGTGGGTTTCCTCCGGGTGCTCCAGTTTCCTCCCACAATCCAAAAATGTGCAGGGGTTAGGTGAATTGGCCATGCTAAATTGCCCGTAGTGTTAGGTGAAGGGGTAAATGTAGGAGAATGGGTTTGGGTGGGTTACGCTTCGGCGGGTCGGTGTGGACTTGTTGGGCCGAAGGGCCTGTTTCCACACTGTAAGTAATCTAATCTAATCTAATCTAATCTAAAGTACTAAATAACTGAAAACAGCATGGTCATTTGTAGCTAGTTGATGTTTATGTATCCTGGTGGTTAGTTTTAGAGTCATAGAGATGTACAGCATGGAAACACACTCTTCGGTCCAACCCGTCCATGCTGACCAGATATCCCAACCCAGTCAAGTCCCACCTGCCAGCACTTGGCCCGTATCCCTCCAAACCCTTCCTATTCATACACCCATCCAAATGGCTTTTAAATGTTGTAATTGGAGCAGCATTCACCACTTCCTCTGGCACCTCGTTCTATACACGTACCACCCCGTGTGTGAAAAAGTTTCCCCTTAGGTCTCTTTTATATCTTTCCCTTCCATGCCCTCCATCCGGCTGTTTGCGAAATATAGTCTTTCTTACTGTTCTTGCAAGGTATTTTGTGAATGATACCAATTTTGTTTGTCTCTTTAGGGTCGTTAATGTTCATTAGGTGCTGGTTTAGTGTGTTAATGGGTTTGTGGGCTACCGTGATGGAGAGTTACAGATCAGCGAGGAAGGATTTAAAGTGAGAGTTATGCAGAACAAAGAGAGGACACGATTAGTCTTTAACAAATGGAATAAAGGAGAGCCCTGTATGTGAGGAATAAAAGAATGACTTGGGTAGGAATACGGCCAGTCAAAGGTAGAAGTGGGAAGTTAAGTGTGGACCCTGTGGAGATCAGAGAGGTGATAAACGAACATTTCTCACCGGTATTCACTCAGGAAAAGGAACATATTGTCGAGGAGAAGAATGGGATACGAGATATTAGACTAGAAAGGATCGAGGTTAGTTACGAACAGGTGTTATCAATTCTAGATGGAGTGAAAGTAGACAAGTCCCCTGGGCCAGATGGGGCTTATCCGAGGATTCTCTGGGAAGCTTGGGAGGAGACCGCAGAGCCTTTGGCTTTGATATTTGAGTTGTCATTGTCTACAGGTTTAGTTGTGCCCTTGTTCAAGAAGGGCAGTAGAGATGACCCAGGTAATTATAGACCAGTGAGCCTTACTTCTGTTGTAGGAAAAGTTTTGGAAAGGATTGTAAGAGATCAGATTTATAATCACCAACAAGCAACAATTTGATTTCAGACAGTCGACATGGTTTCGTCAAGGGCAGCTCGTGTCTCACAAACCTCATTGAGTTTTTGAGAAGGTGGCCAAGCATGTAGATGAGGATAGTGCTGTTGACATGGTTTGCATGGGATTGTGTCGGGGGACGAGCTGACAATAGTTCACAGGTCAGCGCAACATCGAGGGCCAGAGGGCCTGTTCTGCGCTGTATTGTTCTATGTTCTCTGATGCCAAGGGATCTGAGTATTCTGGCAGTCTTTTCCAAGATGTCTTTGATGCAGGGGAGAGTGGCTAGGGTTTCTGGACGTGTTTTGTCTGCTTGTTTGTGTTTGTTGGTGAGAAATCAGTGGACTGTGTTCATTGGGTACCCTCTTCTTTGTGAATACGGTGTACAGGTGGTTTTGCTCTGGTCTTCCGAGTTCGTCCGTGCTACAGTGTGTGGTGGGCTCATTGAAATAACATTCTAATGCAACTTTGTTTGTCTCTGTTGTCTTTCTGTAGGCGCTGGTTTGAAGTTCCCCATTGACTGGTCGTTCTCCTGTGACATCTAGGAATGATGGTTTGTTATGATTTTCCTCCTCTTCAGTGAATTTTATGCCACTAGCCACCAGGATACATGAACAGCAACTAGCCACAAAAAGACAGGACCCACTCTCACTAGTATCTTTGCATACAGATGAGGATGGACACCACTTCAGCTGGGACAAGCCAAACGCACGAGAATTTGGGGCCTGCAGTTGAGGACAGGCCAGAAACATAACAACAGACCCCCTGGTGTTGCCAGGTTCATGGGATCAGGAACAGCTCAGTCGCTGTGTAAGTGGTTCCCTCTGTAATCTTTGTCCTGTCAGTGCAGACCTCTGAGTAATCTAAGCAGGATAGTTCAACCAGAATCCGAGAGTCACACAGCACGGAAACAGACCCTTCGGCTCAACCAGTCCATGCTGCTCATAATCCCAAACTAAACTAGTCCCCCCTGCCTGCTCCTGGCCCATAACCCTCCAAAACCTTTCCTATTCATGCACTTATCCAAATGTGTTTTAAACGTTGTCACTAAGTCCACACCCGCCACTTCCTCATTCCACACGCAATCTGCCCTCTGTGTAAACAATTTGCCCCTCGTGTCTTTTTCAAATCTCACCTTAAAACGTGTTCTTCCGTTTTGAAATCCCCCCCACCCTCTGGAAAAGGCAACTACCATTACCCCAATCTGTACCCTTCGTGGTTGTTTTAACTGCACAGTTATAGGTCTTCCTCAGTTGCAGAATTTTGTGTTTGTTTTATCCGTACTGAAACTGTGGAAATGCAGCGATATCTGGACAATATGCAGGTTGGGGCTGGAATGGGGCAAGTAACATTGACGCCACACGAGTGCCAGGCCAGGACCAGCTCCAAGAAGGGACAGTCTAACCGTTGCTCTCTGACCTTAAAGATCCAGACTCAGTCAGACGCTGGGTGTGTGATGTCTGTGTTTAACCTCATGGGGTGCACTGACCATGTTGGAGACAACACGGGGTTTTTGACAGCTGCTACATGGTCCCACGTGCTCAGTTTCCAGGGAACGTTAGGTACAAGATGCTGTTGTTCAGTCAGGGACGGTCTACAGGTTACAGGTACCATCGAGTCTATTAATGAACACTGGCAGGAGGGAGAGAAGACGCCTTGATCTCAGACAGGAGACTGCTTTGAAATATCCTGCCAAATAATGTGGACGTCATCAGATTGGGCAGAACTCCAACGCCATTAAAGATTCAGAACCAATGACCAGGAACATCCAACAGGATCTCAGGAATAATTCCAGGAATTAAGATCTTCAGTGATGTGGATCAACTGGAGAGCTTGGGAATGTCTTCTTTGGAGAGGAGAAGATTCCAAACAGACTTGATTGGGATGTTGGGAACCATGAGGATAGAGACAGTGAGGTGAGAGTGACAGCCCTTGACATGATTTGATCAAATGTGGCGTCACGGAGCCCTGGCAATACTGGAATCAATGGGTATCGGGGGGCAAACTCTCCACGGGTTGGGGTCAGACCTGGCACAGGAGAAGATAGTTGCGGTTGTTGGAGGGTCAGTCATCTCAGATCCAGGATATCTCTGCAGGAGTTCCTCAGGGTAGAGTCCTAGGCCCCAACCGTCTTCAGCTGCTTCATCAATTACCTTCCCTCCATGATAAGGTCCGAAGTGGGAATGTTCACTGATAATTGCACAGCGTTCAGTGAATCCTCAGATATTGAAGCAGCCCGTATTCAAATGCAACAAGATCTGGACAATATCCAGGCTTAGACTGACAAGTGGCAGGTAACATCTGTGCCACACAAATCCCAGGCTATGACCGTCTTCAATAAGAGACACTCCAACCATTGATACCATGACCATCATGAATCTCCCATTATCAACATCCTGGGGCTTGCCATTGACCAAAACCTCACTTGGACTTGACAGAGGCCACAGGGCCAGGTCAGAGGCTGGGAATCCTGCAGCGAGTAACTCCCCTCCTGACTCCCCAAAGCCTGTCCACCATCTACAAGGCACAGGTCAGGATTGTGAAGGAATACTCCCCACTTGCCCTGGATGGGGTGAGCTCAACTACACTCAGGAAACTTGACACCATCCAGGACAAAGCAGCACCCACTTGATTGGCCCCACACCCACAAACATCCCCTCCCACTCCCACCGATGTTCAGTTGCAGCAGTACGTACCATCTACAAGATGCACTGCAGAAATTCATGAAAGATCCTCAGGCAGCACCTTCCAAACTCATGGCCACTTCCAGCTAGAAGGACAAGGAGAAGCAGATACATGGGAACACCACCACCACCAACCCCCCCCCCCACCGCAAGTTCCCCTTCGAGCACCTCGCTATCCTCACTCGGAAATATATTGCTGTCCCTTCAGTGTGGCTGGGTCAGAATCCTGGAATCCCCTCCCTCAGGGCATTGTTGTCTACCCACAGCACATGGGGGTCAAGAAGGCAGCTTACCCCCCACCTTCTAAAGGGATTAACTAGAGGCGGGGCTATAAATGTGGATCGGTCAGGGATGCCCACCACACAGCATTTAAAAGGTATCTGGATAGGTATATGAATAGGAAGGGTTCAGAGGGATATGTGCCAAGTGCTGGGAAATGTGACTAGATTAATTGAGGATATCGGGTCAGCATGGAGGAGTTGGGCCGAAGGCTCTGTTTCCGTGCTGTACGTCTTTATGAGTACAGCGGCAGGTACAGGTCAGTGAGTGTCTGAAAGAACCAGAACAGACATAATCCAGGGTCTACAGCTTGGGACAGGCCCATCAGCACAACCTGTCCACGCTGTCCCGTGTTCACAATTAATCTCGACACATTTGCCAGCGTTTGGTCCATACCTCTCCCTTGCAATCTCTTCCATGTCCCTGTCTCAATGTTTCTTCAATGATGAAATTGTACTCGCTTCCACTGCGACAGTTCCAGACCCTCACCACCCTCTGTGTTAAAACCTCTCCCCTCTGGACACTTTTGTATCTCTCCCCTTAAACCTGTGGTCTTTGGATTTCAACTCCCCTACAACGGGGAAAGCTAACTGCCTTATCAATGTCTCTTGTGGTTTTATAGACCTCTGTAAGGTCACCCCCTCAGTCTCTGACGCTCCAGGGATAAAAGCCCCAGCGTAAACAGCCTCTCCTTTTAATTCAAACCCTCCAATCCAGGCAGCATCCTAGTAAATCTTTTCTGCACTCTTCCTAGTTTAATAATATCCTTTCTATACTAGGGCGACCAGAACTGCACACTGTATTCCAAATGTGGCCTCATCAATGTCTAGTACAAAGATGGACCAACTGCTGTACTCGATGATGAAATGCTGGAACAGTCCCATGTTGGAGTCTAAAGGATCACTCAGGTTCCACACCCCCACTGGAACCTTTTGTGATATTAATAAAGAGAGAAACTTTCTCAGGGAGACACGAAATTAGCAAATGGAGTAACATTCAGGAGTGAAATTCAGAAAGACGCCTTCTTCTGAGGAACAATCCAAAAACTTACCTTGGTTCCTTTAACGCTTCAATTGACAAATAAATTGTGAACCAATCCCCTCGAACTGTCCGCCATGGCTGAGACAGCCTCAGCCAATCCAAAGCCTCATTCTTGGCACGTCACCCACTCTCCCCTTCACCACGTGGCTCAGCCATTCCATCAATGAGCCAACGCCAACTCATGGGCCATGCTGTCGGCCAATGGAGGAAGGACACGGGGGTGGTGGGAGAGAGGGCCCAGGTGAACAGGATGGCCAATGAGAGGCGGGCAGGATTTGGGGTTGGTGCAGCCAATGGCAGGAGGGTTACCTGGGAGGAGGTGAGGTGGCTCAGTGCAGGGAAAGACATGGCTGTGGTCAGACCCTGTCAGAATCACAGTGTCCTTCAGCTTCTGGTGCTGTTGTTACTGTTACAGCAAGGTGAGTACCGGTCAGACTGGAGTCAGACTGCTGGAGGGAGCCCAACGCTGAAGGGAGGGAGATGGAGGGAGGGCAGAGAGACAGGGGGAGGGGGCAGGGAGACAGAGAGATGGGGATGGAGAAAGTAAGGGTACAGGACATGATGGAAAAGGCAGAAAGAGCAGATGGAGGTGAAAAGAGAGATTGCTAGGGATAGTTTTGATTGGGAGATTGAGATGGGAGGAAGGATTGAGAGGGAAAGATGTAATTCCTGATGGACTGATACTTCCATAGTGCGGCACTCCTCAGTAGTGACCCTCTGACAGTGCTATATTCCCTCAGTACTGACCCTCTGACAGTGCGGCACTCTCTCACTACTGACCCTCCGACAGTGCGGCTCTCCCTCAGTACTGACCCTCTGACAGTGCAGCGCTCCCTCAGTACTGACCCTCCGACAGTGTGACCCTGCCTCAGTACTGACCCTCCGACAGTGCGGCACTCCCTCAGTACTGACCCTCCAACAGTGCGCACTCCCTCAGTACTGATCCTCCGACAGTGCGACACTCCCACAGTACTGACCCTCCGACAGTGCGGCACTCCCTCAGTACTGACCCCCCGACAGTGTGGCACTCCCTCAGTACTGACCCTCCGACAGTGCGGCTCTCCCTCAGCACTGACCCTCCGACAGTGCGGCTCTCCCTCAGCACTGACCCTCCGACAGTGCGGCACTCCCTCAGTACTGACCCTCCGACAGTGTGACCCTCCCTCACTACTGACCATCTGACAGTACGGCACTCCCTCAGTACTGACCCCCCGACAGTGCGGCTCTCCCTCAGTACTCACCCTCCCACAGTGCGGCTCTCCCTCAGCACTGACCCTCCGACAGTGCGGCACTCCCTCAGTACTTACCCTCCGACAGTGCGGCATTCCCACAGTACTGACCCTCACACTGTGCGGCTCTCCCTCACTACTGACCCTCCGACAGTGCGGCACTCACTAGTACTGATCCTCCGATAGTGCGGCACTCCCTCAGCACTGACCCTCCGACAGTGCGGCACTCCCTCAGTACTGACCCTCCCACTGTGCGGCACTCCCTCAGCACTGACCCTCCGACAGTGCGGCTCTCCCTCAGTACTGACCCTCCGACAGTGCGGCACTCCCTCAGTACTGACCCTCCGACAGTGCGGCACTCCCTCAGTACTGACTCTCCGACAGTGGGACGCTCCGTCAGTACTGACTCTCAGACAGTGTAAGAGTGAGTTAAACCCGCGACCTTGATGTTTGGATGTTTGAAAGATTGCTTCCAATCAGGGCAACTTCCATCGCTGTTTCTGTAACTGTCCTGCTGTGTTGACTCTTTCCCACTGGCTCTTTCTCACCCTCTCTCTTTTCCTCTCTCTGTCTGTCTCTCTCTGTGTGCGTGTCTCTCTCTCTCTGTGTCTCTGTCTCTGTCCCTCTCTCCTGGTTTCTCCTCCTATCCCCTTGCTCTCCCACACTGCCACGTTATCTTCCTGTCTTGCTGTCCTCCCTGTAGTTGATGTTTCACCATCACACTGTGTCCAACAAGACGCTGTTTCCATTATGTTTTACTGCTCAAACTATCAATGATCAACAGGTCATAACTGAAAGCTGCAAGGACTGTAAGCAGTAACAGCAAATTCACTCCCCACAAGATTACACTGAGCAGGGCCACAACAGGGCACAGTATCCACCTTTTATACTCGGGCAGTGTAGAGGGAGCTTTACTCTGTATGTAACCCCGTACTGTCCCTGTCCTGGGAGTGTTTGCTGGGTGACAGTGCAGAGGAAGCTTAACATTCTGTCTAAACCTGTACTCTTCAGGGACTGATTTTGGGGACAGTGTAGAATGAGACTTCCTCCATATCTAACACCGTGCAACGATTCTGTCCTAGGAGTGTTTGCTGGGGGGACAGTGTAGAGGGAGCTTTACTCTGTATCTAACCCCGTGCTGTCCCTGTCCTGGGAGGGATTGATGGGGGGACAGTGTAGAGGGAGCTTTACTCTGTATCTAACACCGTGCTGTCCCTGTCCTGGGAGGGTTTGATGGGGGGACAGTGTAGAGTAAGCTTTACTCTGTATCTAACACCGTGCTGTCCCTGTCCTGGGAGTGTTTGATGGGGGGACAGTGCAGAAGGAGCTTTACTCTGTATCTAACCCCATGCTAACCCTGCCCTGGGAGTGTTTGATGGGGACAGTGTAGAAGGAGCTTTACTCCGTATCTAACCCCGTGCTGTCCCTGTCCTGGGAGTGTTTGATGGGGACAGTGCAGAGGGAGCTTTACTCTGTATCTAACCCCATGCTAACCCTGTCCTGGGAGTGTTTGATGGGGACAGTGTAGAAGGAGCTTTACTCTGTATCTAACCCCATGCTAACCCTGCCCTGGGAGAGTTTGATGGGGACAGTGTAGAGGGAGCTTTACTCTGTATCTAACCCCATGCTAACCCTGCCCTGGGAGTGTTTGATGGGGGGACAGTGTAGAGGGGGCTTTACTCTGTACCTAACCCCATGCTAACCCTGCCCTGGGAGTGTTTGATGGGGGGACAGTGTAGAGGGAGCTTTACTCTGTATCTAACCCCGTGCTGTCCCTGTCCTGGGAGTGTTTGATGTGGGACAGTGCAGAGGGAGCTTTTCACGATGTGTTTCTGTGAACAGGATGGTCTATTTCTCTCTCGCTGGTTTATTTTCGGATCTGAAATGCAGAAAGCAGTGAGGACAAGCCAGGATTGTCACCACGTCTGTATCTGTTTGTCTGTAACAGTCTCTCTATCTGAGTCTTTCCTTTTCTCTCTCTGTCGGTCTCTGTCTCTCTCATTGGTTGGAAATGTAATCTGGTCCTCATGTTCTGCGTGACCTGTGACCTCAGGCAGTCTGTCTCACAGCCATCCTACACCCAGTTCCCTTTGATATCTCCTTTCCCTTCCACTGGAGTTGGGCGAGGATCGGTTATGTCTGGGTCACTCAGTGATCTAACTGCAGCCCGCTGCCCTGTTCCCTGCTCTGGCCCTGGTGCAGCATTCCAACATCACCCCGTGTGAGCGTGGGATGGAGACACATGTCGCCAGAACATTAGCTTCAGGCTCTGGATTACCAGCCTGTCCCATTCCCACTGCTCCTCTGTGTCTCTTCCTCTCTGAGTGAAACTGCCTTCAGCGTGGTCTAAAAGCTAATATGCATGTGGGTGGAGCTGGAGCGCCAGCTCACAGATTAACTCTTCCCTCGCTGGAGCATTTTACATTGATATGACCAAGAATCCAGTCCATCTAACAGTGTCCTGTCTCTGTTCACAGTGCCTCAGTACACACGCGCCATTGTGACCACCAACACTCAGAGGGTGGAAGTTCCCAGTGGGGGGTGTAAGTATCACATCATTGTGTTGGCTATTGTGGGATCGGGAGGTGGGGAGCAGCACAGGCTGCTTTGGGGATTGAGAGCAGCAATTGCTGCAAACACATGGGGGGTGGGGGGGGGCAGTGATTAGTGAAAGGGAACCGGAATACTGCAGGTCCACACCCCATCACGGTCTCAGTTACCCCCCTCTGGCATTTATACCCCTCCGTATCCCTGAATCCCCCTCTGTCTCTCCAACCCTCGTTATCTCTGTAACACCTCCAGTCCCTATTCTCCCTCCCAATCTATGTAAACCCCTCCAGATCCTATACCCCCTCCCTATCTCTGTAACCTCCTCCTGCCCCGAAAACTTACTGAGTCCGAACTATTGGTGGATTGAAGTTCTGAATCATTGAATCCCTGCAGCGTGGAAAGAGGCCCTTCGGCCCAATAAGTCTACACTGACTCCCAAAGACTAACTCACCCACAGCCATTCCCCTCCCATATTACTCTACATTTAGCCCTGACTGATGCACCTAACCTATACATCCCTGCACACTATGGTAATGTAGCTTGGCCAATCCACCCGAGCCTGCACATCCCTGGGCACTATGGGTAATGTAGCATGGCCAATTCACCCTAACCTGCACATCCCTGAACACTATGGGTAATGTAGCATGGCCAATTCACCCTAACCTACACATCCCTGAGCACTATGGGTAATGTAGCATGGCCAATTCACCCTAACCTGCACATCCCTGGGCACTATGGGTAATTTAGCATGGCCAATCCACCCTAACCTACACATCCCTGGGCACTATGGGTAATTTAGCATGGCCAATCCACCCTAACCAGCACATCCCTGGGCACTATGGGTAACTTATGGGTAATCTTTGGACTGTGCGAGGAAACTGGAGTACCCGGAGGAAACCCACGCAGACACGGGGAGAATGTGCAAACTCCACACAGTCAGTCGCCCGAGGATGGGATCAAACCACGTCCCAGTGCTGAGAGGCAGCAGTGCCAACCACTGAACCACTGTGCCACCCTCAATGGGAAATCAATATGAGCTGCACTTCTGTAGATGTGACCTTATCTCTATTCCTCCCCCCTCACTCCCTCCCCGATCCAGCTGCTGAACTTACGTGCCTGCACTCGCCTGACTACGGGTTGATCCCTCAGATCGATTGGAAGTTGGTCCGACTGGATGGTTCTGTGGATGTAATGGCCTTGGACAGCATTCCAACATGTGAGTCTGTCTCTGTCACAATCCTTTCACAATCCGTGGGGCATCTGGTCAGGGCAAGCTGTTATCTTCAGCTCTGTCTGTGGGCACTCGCTCTCATACAGTCTGTCAATGCCCCTTGTCACATCTTTCTCACTCTCTCTCACTCTCTCATTCTCTCTCTCACCCTCTCTGTCTCTCTCCCTCTCTACCTCCCTGTCTTCCCATCTCCCTCTTTCCCTTGATGTCTCTCTCTCTTTCTCTCAGTCCCTCACACCTCACTCTCTCTTGTTTTCTCTCTCTCTCTCTCTCTACCTCCCTTCGTTTTTTTTCCTACTTCGGTTTCTTTTACCCTCACCCCCCTTCCCTTTTCCCTCTCCAGAGACCAGTGAGCCTGACGTCGGTGGTGGGACAGGATGTACATGTATTTGGAAAGGCAAGGACTGATTCGGGATAGTCAACATGGCTTTGTGCGTGGGAAATCATGTCTCACAAACTTGATTGAGTTTTTTGAAGAAGTAACAAAGAGGATTGATGAGGGCAGAGCAGTAGATGTGATCTATATGGACTTCAGTAAGGTGTTCGATAAGTTTCCCCATGGGAGACTGGTTTGATCTCACGGAATACAGAGAGAACTAGCCATTTGGATACAGAACTGGCTCAAAGGTAGAAGACAGAGGGTGGTGGTGGAGGGTTGTTTTTCAGACTGGAGTCTTGTGACCAGTGGAGTGCCACAAGGATCGGTGCTGGGTCCTTTACATTTCAACATTTACATAAATGATTTGGATGCGAGCATAAGAGGTACAGTTAGTAAGTTTTCAGATGACACAAAATTGGAGGTGTAGTGGACAGCGAAGAGGGTTACCTCAGATTACATCGGAATCTGGACCAGATGGACCAATGGGCTGAGAAGTGGCAGATGGAGTTTAATTCAAAGAAATGCGAGGTGTTGCATTTTGGGAAATCAAATCTTAGCAGGACTTATACACTTAATGGTAAGGTCCTAGGGAGTGTTGCTGAACAAAGAGACCTTGGAGTGCAGGTTCATAGCTCCTTGAAAGTAGAGTCGCAGGTAGATAGGATAGTGAAGAAGGCATTTGGTATGCTTTCCTTTATTGGTCAGAGTATTGAGTACAGGAGTTGGGAGGTCATGTTGCGGCTGTACAGGATATTGGTTAGGCCACTGTTGGAATATTGCGTGCAATTCTGGTCTCCTTCCTCTTGGAAAGACGTCATGAAACTTGAAAGGGTTCAGAAAAGATTTACAAGGATGTTGCCAGGGTTGGAGAATTTGAGCTTTAGGGAGAGGCTGAATAGGCTGGGGCTGTTTTCCCTGGAGCGTCGGAGGCTGAGGGGTGACCTTATAGAGGATACAAAATCATGAGGGGCATGGATAGGGTAAATAGACAAAGTCTTTTCCCTGGGGTGGGGGGAGTCCAGAACTAGAGGGGCATAGGTTTAGGGTGGGAGGGGAACGATATAAAAGAGACCTAAGGGGTGACTTTTGCACGGAGAGGGTGGTACGTGTGTGGGATGAGCTGCCAGAGGATGTGGTGGAGGCTGGTACAATTACAGCATTTAAGAGGCATCTGGATGGGTATATGAATAGGAAGGGTTTGGAGGGATATGGGCCGGGTGCTGGCAAGTGGGACTAGATTGGGTTGGGATATCTGGTCGGCATGGACGGGTTGGACCGAAGGGTCTGTTTCCGTGCTGTACATCTCTATGACTCTCTCTGACTGTCTCTCTCTCTCTCTCTCTCTCTCTCTCTGTCTGCTCTCTCTCTCTCTCTCTCTCTCTCTCTCTCCCCCCCCCTCCTCCCCCCCCCCCCCCCCCCGCCACACACACACACACACACACACACACACACACACCTCATCCTCTCCTCTTGTCTCTCTCTTCTCTCGTTTGATCCCTCTTGGCTTTCTTTCAACTTTTTCCTTCTCGCTGTCCTTTCTGTCCCTCACTTTCGCATTCCGTTCATCTCTCTTCATCTCTGTCTCTCACTATCTCTCTTTCTCACTCCCTCCATATTCTCAGGCTCCCTATTTCTCTCTCCCTTTCACACTCTCCCCATCCCTCTTTCCCTTTTGTTCTGTTTTCTCTGCCCTTCCCCACCTCTCTCCCCTCCTGTTTGTCTTTCTCCAATGCCACTCTCTCTCTCTCTCTCTCTCCTGCGCCTCCCCCTGTCTTTCTCTCCCAGTCTGTCTCTCCCCTCCTGTCTCTCTTTCTCCCCACCCATATCTCTCTCTCTTTGCCCCATCTCTCTTGCCCCATCTCTCTTTGACTCCGCCTCTCTCTCTCTCTCCCTCTCTCCCCTCCTGTCTCTCTCTCCGCACCCACGTCCCTCTGTCCCCTCCTGTCTCTCTCCCCTCCTGTCTCTCTCTCCCTCCCTCTCTCTCTCTCTTTCAGACATGTGATGACTGTTCCTCTCTCATAGGGCCCTTTAAACATCGGGTTGAAGTTGTGACAAATGGTCTCCACATCGTGAAGGTGTTTCCTTACGACAGTGGGACATACACGTGTGAGGTGACCTCCCAGTATGGGAAGCCCACTGACCGGGTGGCGATCCAGCTTCATGTGAAGGGTATGTGACGGGGAGAGGGACAGGCTGCTCTAAGGGTGAGGAGCTCTCGGCCACAGGACAGTTTGGGACACTGTGGAATTGGGGAAGTTTCCAGTCCCGTGCCAACAATTTCGGAGGTGGAGCTGAATTAAGTTTGGTTT
Organism: Chiloscyllium plagiosum; assembly: GCF_037043375.1. Classification (NCBI taxonomy): domain Eukaryota; kingdom Metazoa; phylum Chordata; class Chondrichthyes; order Orectolobiformes; family Hemiscylliidae; genus Chiloscyllium; species Chiloscyllium plagiosum. Next base: position 37,103,556 of record NW_028270178.1, read on the forward strand.
AAGGCACCCTTAGGTTAGACATGGGATTGTGGGTCAGCAGGTCCCACTGTGGGAACACACCCTGGTGTCTGACTGACCAAGAGTAATGGGGAGGTCCCTCACAGTCAGGAACTACCACAGAGTCTCACCGGGACAGGCACTGAGTACAACCAACATCCTCTTTATGGTACAGTTCGGACCAAGCACCAGGTCAGTCAGAGTTAGTCACTGCAGCCAGGAGGGAGATAGACGGGGACATCTCACCCTCTCAACAGCTCACAACATTTCATTAATGCAATAATAAAGAGAGAAGCTCCCTCTACACTGTCCAGTCTCCCAGGACAGGGACAACCGGGCGTTAAATACAGATTAAAGCTAACCCATACACTGCCCTCAATCAAACTCTCCCAGGACAGGGTCAGCACGGGGTTAGATACGGATTAAAGCTCCCTCTGCACTGACCTCATCAAACACTCCCAGGACAGGAACAGCATGTGGTTAGATACAGAGTAAAGCCCCCTCTACACTGTCCCCCATCAAACACTCCCAGGACAGGAACAGCATGGGGTTAGATACAGAGTAAACCTTCCTCCACACTGCCCCCATCACTCACTCCCAGGACAGGGACAGCACAGGGTCGAAGTGTCTGTTACTTTCTGGTGAGATCAGTCCTCTGTTTCTTGACAGCACCTCCGAGTGAACCTTTCTCTGTGATCGCCGATAATCCCATGATCACCAGAAGGCGTGGAACACGTAAGTGAGACATTGGTGTGAGAACTACTGCAGGGGGGGTGGGGGGGGGGAGGGAGAGGGAGTGCTGGTAGAGAGCCATATTTGTGAGGATCCCAGCACACAGCCCCATTCTCCGTAACCTCAGCCAACCCCTCAATCTCTGCACTCCTCCCTATATCTGTAACCCCCTCCAGCTCTGACACCACTTCCTATCACTGGAAACACACTCCATGCACTACACACCTCCCTATCTGTGTAAACCCCTTTAGCCCCATATTCCTCCCTATCTCTGTAACCCCCTCGAGCACCATATTCCTCCCTATCTATAACATCCTTCAGCCCCATATCCTTCCCAATCTCTATAACTCCCTCCAGCCTCTACACCCCTCCCTATCTCTGTAAAACCCCTCAGGCCGAACACCCCTCCCTATCTCTGTAAAATCCCTCAGGCCGAACACCCCTCTCTATCTGTGTAACCCCTTTCAGCCCCTACACCCCTCCCTATCTCTGTAAAACCACTCAGGCCGAACACCCCTCCCTATCTCTGTAATCCCTTTCAGCCCCTACACCTCTCTCTATCTCTGTAAAACACCTAAGCCCCATACCCCTTCCTATCTTTGTAACGTCCTCCATCACTTACACACCTCCCTATCTTTGTAAAACCCCTCAGCCCCTACACCTCTCCCTGTCTCTGTAAACCCCGCCAGGCCCATTCCCTGACCTATCTCTGTAACCCCCTCCAGCCCCAATCCCCTCCCTATCTCTGTAAGTTCCTATTAATCACATCTTGCCACGACCCGCTTAAATTGTTGTGCCCACCCTGAGGGATTGTGGGGGGAATGTTGTTGCCTGAGATGGTTTGTTGTTGCCCTGTGACTCACTGGCACCCCACCCCCTGCCTACCGTTATGTTGGGTGCCAGTGCGGCGTTGTCTCTGGACAGCCTTTGGGTGATTTTAATTCCTCTCTCTCCTTGCTCCAGCCGCTGACCTTCTGTGCCGTCAATCGCCTGAGATTGGGCCTGATCCTTATATTGCGTGGGTACTCAAAAAGCTGGATGGTTCCAGAATACTGTTGTCCCTGAAAGGCCAGGTCATTGGTAGGTCTTTCTCCTTCATGACTTCCTTCCATATGCCGCTCCCATAATGCCCTCCGTGTTGGTCTCCCTGAACCCACAGTGAGCTGTTTAACAGTGAGAGAGCGAGATATTCTCCCTCTCCCATATCACACAAGGGCCCTGTGGGAGTTTCCAACAACATAGAATCCCCACAGTGTGGAAACAGGCCATTCAGCCCAACAACTCCACACCGAACCTCGAAAACTCATCCCAACCATCCCCATCCCTGTATTCCCCATGGTCAATCCACCCTAACCTACATATCCCTGAACATTATGGATAATGTAGCTTGGCCAATCCATCCTAACCTGTACATCCCTGAACACTATGGGTAATTTAGCATGGCCAATCCATCCTAACCTACACATCCCTGAACACTATGGTGTAATTTAAATGGTCAATCCACCCTAACCTACACATCCCTGAACACTATGGGGTAATTTAGCATGGCCAATCCACCCTAACCTGCACATCCCTGAACACTATGGGGCAATTTAGCACGGCCAATCCACCCTAACCTGCACATCCCTGAACACTATGGGGTAATTTAGCATGGCCAATCCATCCTAACCTACACATCCCTGAACACTATGGGGTAATTTAGCATGGCCAATCCACCCTAACCTGCACATCCCTGAACACTATGGGGCAATTTAGCACGGCCAATCCACCCTAACCTGCACATCCCTGAAAACTATGGGGTAATTTAGCACGGCCAATCCACCCTAACCTGCACATCCCTGAACACTCTGAGGTAATTTAGCATGGCCAATCCACCCTAACCTACACATCTCTGAACACTATGAGTAATTTAACATGGTCAATCCACCCTAACCTGCACATCCCTGAACACTATGGGGTAATTAAGCATGGCCAATCCACCCTAACCTACACATCCCTGAACACTATGGGGTAATTTAGTGTGGCCAATCCACCCAAACCTGCACATCCCTGAACACTATGAGTAATTTAACATGAGCAATCCACCCTAACCTGCACATCCCTGACCATCAAGGGGTACTTTAGCTTGACCAATCCATCATAACCTGCACACCCATGAACACTATGGGTAACTTAGCATGGCCAATCCACCCTAACCTACACATCCCTGGATGCAATGGGTAATTTAGCATGGCCAATCCACCCTAACCAACACATCTTAAACACGATGGGTCAATTTAGCATGGCCAAACCACCCTAACCACCACATCTTAAACACGATGGGTCAATTTAGCATGAGCAATTTAGCATGGCCAATTCACCCTAACATGCACATCCTGAGCACTGTGGGCTATTTAGCACTGGCCAGTCCACCCGAACCTGAACATTCCTCGGCACGTTGTGTTTGTACCACTGGGTGAAAATGAGGACTGCAGATGCTGGAAATCAGTGTCAATATTAGAATGGTGCTGGAAAAGCACAGCAGGTCAGACAGTATCTAATCTGGCCCCAGAATTTCCCACTGGCCAATCCACCTTAACCTGCACGCCCCTGCACACTATGGGAAAATTTAGCATGGCCAATCCACCCAAAATTGCAAATTTTTGCACTGCAGGAGAAATTCGGTGCACCCGGTGGAAACCCACGCAGACATGGGGAAAATGTGCAAACTCCACACAGACAGGTGCCAGAGGATGGCTGGGATCAAACCCAGGTCTCTGGCGCCGTTAGAGAGCGGTAATAGCCACTGAGCCACTGTGCCACCCATGTTATATTCCAAAATGTGGCACCATTTATATTGTCACTTGCAGCCTTAAAACAAACTGGAGCCTGGGTATCGTAGATACAGCTTCACAGCGCCCTGTAACCTCTAAAACATCACATTGCTCAGGTGTATAAGCGTCTGGGGTGACCAGTTTCTTTAAGTAGAGTGCCATGCTTCAGGTGACCTCGGCTGTGATGGAGTATGGGAACTTTATTCCATCAGTGACTATAACCATGAGTGTATCTGTGAGACTGCACTGTGAGACTGGAGAAAACATCCCCCTTTCTCTCAAAGGCTACAATCCATCCCAACTAATGGCTGTCCTTCAGCACATCTTGTTCATTCATTCATTGCTCAGCAAGTTTCATTCTTTTACTCACTCGTGGGATGATGCCATCGCTGGTGTTTATCACATCCCTTGTTGCCCTAGTTACAAGATAATATGGAATTTCAAAGTGCAACATAGAGTCATAGAGCTGTACAGCACGGAAACAGACCCTTGAGTCCAACTAGCTCAGGCCGGCCAGATAGCCAAAATTAATCTTGTCCCATTTTCCAGCACTTGGCCCATATCTCTCTAAATCCTTCCTATTAATGTACCCGTGCAGATGCCTTTTAAATGTTGGCGTTGTACCAGCCTTCCTCTGGCAGCTTATTCCATACATGCACTACCCTCTGTGTGAAAAAGATGCCCCTCTGACCCTAAACCTATGCCGTCTAGTTCTGGACTCGCCCACGCCAGGGAGAGCACCTTGTCTATTTACTCCAGCCATACCCTGCATGATTTTATAAACCTCTATAAGGTCAGCCCTGAGCCTCTGATGCTCCAAGGAAAACAGCCCCAGCCTATTCAGCCTCTCCCTGTAGCTCAAACCCTCCATCCCTGGCAACATCCTTGTAAATTTTTTCTGAACCCTTTCAAGTTTCACAATCTTTTTCCGTTAGGAAGGAGACCAGAACTGCTCGCAATGTTCCAAAAGTGGTCTAACCAATGTCCTGTACAGCCGCAGCATGACCTCCCAACTCCTGTGCTCAATACTCTGACTAGTAAAGGGAAAGCAAACCAAACGCCTCCTTCACTATGCTATCTCGCTGTGCCTCCACTTTCAAGGAGCTCTGAACCTGCACTCCAAGTCCCTTTGTGTAGCAACACTCCCGAGGACCTGACCATTTAGTGTATAAGTCCTTCACTGACTTGCTTTCCCAAAATGCAGCACCTCACACTGATCTAAATTAAACTCCATCTGCCACGTCTCAGCCCATTGGCCCATCGGGTCAAGATCCCATTGTCATCTGAGGTAACCTTCTTCGCTGTCCACTCCACCTCCAATGTTGGTGTCATCTGCAAGCTTACTGACCATACCTCCTATGTTCACATCCAAATCGTTTGTATAAATGATGAAAAGCAATGGACCCAGCATCGATCCTTGTGGCACACCACTGGTCACAGGCCTCCATTGTCTCCTACCTTGGAGCCAGTTTGTATCCAAATGGCTAGTTGTCCCTGTATGTTGTGTGATCTACAACAAGGCAGAGCCTCTGTATCTGTTACAGACCTTGTTGCTTTCCCGACCCTGGTAGTGACAGTGACAGTACATCATTGTGGCTTCAATTGTTACTGTCTCAGTGTTTATGGATAATGGCCTTTCACTTCCCCAGCAACTCTCTGCTGAAGGATTGAACAGGTTCTAGACGCAATGATGAATCAATCACTCTCTGCAGGAGTGGACCGTAATCTGCTGCTGGACCTGTTTGAGATCTCCTGCCACCATTAACAGCGGATCCCTCCTTCTTGTTCTCTTTCCACTCTCTTCAGAGACGTACAAAGAGCGTATCCAAAGCTTTCCCTGGGGTCTCCGTATCAACGTAATCAAGGTGACGGACAGTGGCACTTACGAATGCATGGTGTGGGCCCAGGATGGGATTCACTTTGCTATGACTGAAATCACTCTCGACGTGATATGTAAGTTATGGAGGGTGGGGATTTTGGGGGGTGGGCGGTGGGAATTGAACGGTGCAGGAAGTGGAGAATTGAAGCAGTTCCATTTTGTGACATAGACATCAAGATGTGAGCTCGAGAGCAATAGAGCTGTACAGAAAGTAACCAGACCCTTCAGTCTAACACGTCATGCCGACCAGGTATCCGACACTAATCAAGTCCCATTTGCTAGACTTGGCCCATATCCCTCTAAAAACGTCCTAATCATATCCCGACCCAGATGCCTTATAAATGTTGTAATTGTGCCAGCTTCCAAAACTTCCTCCGGCAGCTCATTCCACACACGCACCACGCTCTGCATGAAAAAGCTGTCCCTCAGGTCCTTTATATATCTTTCCCTCTTCAACTTTGACCTCCAGTTCTGAACTCCCTCACCCCAGGCAAAATACCTTGTCTATTTACCCTATTCCAGCCCCTCATCAATTTATAATCCTTTATCAGGTCACCGTTCAGCCTCCAACGCTCCAGGGAAAGCAGCCAAATCCTCTCCCTGCAGCTCAAACCCTTCAATCCTGGCAACATCCTTGTAAATCATTTCTGAACTCTTTCAAGTTTCATAATATCCCTCCAAAGCAGGGAGACCAGAACTGAACACAATATTCCAAAACTGGCCTAACCAATGTCCTGTACAGGCACAACATGACATCCCAATTCCTATAGCCGGTGCACTGACCAATATGGGAAAGTATGTAAAATGCTGTCCTCACTATCCTATCTACCTGTGATTCCAGTTTCAGGGAACTATGACCCTGCACCCCCCGGTCTCTTTGTTCAGCAACACTCCCCTGATTGGAGATGAACATTGTGTGTGATACGTTTTGGTGAAGTTACAGTCTCGGCACATGTTCACCATCTTCACACACAATTCATACGGTGATGTCACCGCTGGCTGGAGCCCCATTGGCTGCAAAACATTTGCAAACCCCTCATGGTCAGGGACAGCAATTAGTGGATGCACTTCATTGAAACAACCTGCTCTTTATTATACAGCTTTAGCTCTAACTACATCCCTGTGAGGCAGACCGCACTGCAGACAGGCAGGGCATAGCTGGGCACATGTCTCCTTCTCCCCCATCAGGTCCCAGCATTTAAAATAAATCATTGCACAGCAATGGGTTAGATACAGAGTAAAGCCCCCTCTACACTGTTCCCCCATCACACCCTCCCAGGACAGGGGCAGCACGGGGTTAGATACAGAGTAAAGCTCTCTCTACACTGTCCCCCATCAAACACTGACAGGATATGGACAGCACTGGGTTGGAGTAAAGCTCCCTGTACCCTGATGTCTCTGATTTTTTTTCCAGGATCCAGACGCTAAATGCTGAATTGTTGAGTGGATTCACCAGGAATGAAGATGTGGAATCTTTGAACACAGACGGTGTCTGAACAGACAACATCCCAGACCACCCTCTGAACCATGACCCAAAACTGAACCTTGACCCCAGTCCCACTTTCCCAAACCCTGATGTTTTACCTGGGCTCACATCATCTCCCAGGACATCTCCCAACAGGAATCCAAATCCTGATGCTGTGTATCCAAAGAAGATTACACCCCCATCTCCCGAATCCGGAGAGGATAACATCAAATTGATCCTATCAAGATCTCCAATCCCCCCACCTGCTTCCCACTTGTCGAGATTTCCAGAATAACTCCCAAAGCGAGGCTACAGTCATTCCTGTATTTACCGTCTGTTACGGGATATTCTCTTAATAAAGTTCCACAAGACACACGACTGGAGTGGGAAAGTGTGACTGAATGTGTAATACCTCACCTGGGTATACACCCTAGAAATGAAGACCCTGCTATTCTCTGTGTTATCACAAATGTTAAAGATGTGATAGGAATGGGCAGAATTCCCCAAATTCCCTGTCGATTAGACCCTGGCTGACAGAAAGCCCAGAGATAGTCTCTGTATTTGTAAGGATTCCCTATTTATTCCAAGTGAATAGACTCCAGCTACAGAGAAACAAACACAAATATCAGCAAGCTAAAACTCTCACCCTTTTATAAATACACACACACAGACACTCACAGGGACACACACAGACTCTCTCATGGACACACACACTCTAGCTACAGAGAAGCATACACAAAAGCCATTGACTAGCTAAAACTGGAGCCCCTTTATAAAAACACACAGACAGACACATACACTCACACACACTCTCCCACACATACACATACACACACTCACACGCACACATGCACTCACACTCTCCCACACACACACTCTCCCATGCACGTGCACTCTTCCTCACACACACACACTTCTCCACACACACATTCTCGCCCCCCCCCCCCCAACACACTCGCGCACATACACTCACGGACACAATTTTGTCACAGACAAAAATACACGGACACACACACTAACTTGCATGCACTCACTTTCACAGGCACACGCTCAGACACAGATGCACTCGCTCTCACAAACACACACAGACACATCCTCTAACACTTAGACACCTGCAAAGTCACAGTCTCACGCACGTTTTCACACATACTCTTGTGCGTACACGCATCCGTGCACACACATATATACTGACACTCACACACACAAACACAAATACACAGCCATCAATCGGGACAGAAACCTGGGTGCTATGAATGGAGGGAAATCTGAGAGAGCAGTTTCCTGGTCTCTGATCACAGGATTTGTTGAGATTGTTGATCAGAATGCTGCTTCCCTACCTTCTTCCCTGGGATACTTTCACTGGCTTACACAAGATACTGGATAGCTGCCTGACAATTTGAAAGAAAAGTCTCTGATTTATTAAATTAAAAGCCACTGCTTATAGCAACTGCTGAAACCAAACTCGATTTCTCCAACCCTAACGGGCTTCACTTGCAGAGTCATGATGGGTCTCAGACTGTCTCTAACCCACAAGCTTGTCTGACATGTGACTAGGAGCAAACTCCTCTGCTGTAACCTCATCTCACCCTGGACACTTATATACCTGAGAATGGACTTCTTGTGTCCATTGGTTACCTGTAAAGCATGTCTGTTGGATCTTTCAATACCACTATTTCCACACTTATGTTACGGGAGCTGATGTAATGTTGCGGTGTTGGAATGAACATCCTGTTGGAGGTTCACTCACACCATGGGAACAGCAGCCTGTCTCCAACATCAACTTTGAGATACCTATTCGGAAAACTAATTGTAGGCCAACTAGACAACAGCTTTGGGCAGCAAAGGTTTCTTGAGCAGCACCATTTTCTGAGTGACAATATCTGTAGAGAGTTGGAGAGAAGGCATTAAGCCATCAGGAAATGGAGCTCATTTCTTGTTGATTTGAATGTTAAATTTTTTTAAAGGTAAAAGAAATCTCTAGGTTTGCTTTATTCTGGATGTAGGTTTGTGCACTGAGCTGGAAGGTTTGTTGTTAGACATTTCGTCACCATACTAGGGGACATCATCAGTGAGCCTCTGGATGAAGCGCTGGTGGTATGGCCCGCTTTCTATTTATGTGTTTCGGTTACCTTGGTTTAGTGATGTCATTTCCTTTGGTGATGTCACTTCCTATTCTTTTTCTCAGGGATTGGTAAATGGGATTCAAGTCAATGTGTTTGTTGATACATTTCCATTTGGAATACCATGCTCCCGGGAATTCTCATGCATATCTCTGTTTGGCGAGTCCTAGGATGGATGTGTTGTCCCAGTCGAAGTGGTGTCCTTCCTTATCTGAATGTGAGGATACTAGAGAGAGTGGGTCATGTCGTTTTGGGGCTGGTTGGTGTTCATGTCTCCTGGTGGCTAGTTTTCTGCCTGTTTATCCAATGTCGTGTTTGTTACAGTTTTTGCAATATATTTTGTAAATGACATTAGTTTTGCTTGTTGTCGATATTGGGTCTTTCAATTTAATTCGTTGCTATTTTACTATGTTGGTGGGTTTCTGGGCTACCATGATGCCAAGGGGTCTGAGTAGTCTGGCAGTCATTTCCGAGATGACTTTAATGTAGGGTAGAGTGGTAGGTGGACTTGAGGAATGTCGGATCAGCCATGGTCTTCCTAAATGATGGAGCTGGCTCGAGGGGTGGAACCCCTGACTTCTATCCCAATTTCGTAAGGTCGTACTGACTGCTTTAAACTTTCCACTGAATACTTAGGGCTGTGTCATTGATGCTAAGGGAGTACACACAGGACACTTACCAAAGTAAAAGCCAGGAGTGAGACACCAGCAGCGAAAAACCTAAACCGACTACACTCACACAGGACTCCTGCAAACAAAAGCAGTGAGTAATTCTACTGAAAGCCTGCAGATTTTTCTGTCATTAGGAGCCTGACTTTTTCAGATGCACCAGACACTTAAACCTTCCAAGATTTGACTGACATGGTTCAAGGGATATGATGACCCCAAGCCTCCTCTGATTCTGAGACGCTGTCGCTTTTACTCAGCAATTCCAGAACCGGGGAATCCACACTCTGGGTTTTAGCCGAGGTTAAGATGCCTGGCAGAGGCATGTGACTTTGGTTTAACCGTGAAGGAGATGCTGAGAGATCATTTGGTGTGTGGGATTAATGATGTAACCATGCAATAGCACCTACTAGCTGCAGCCCAACTGGACTTTAACCAGACCCTACAACTGGCTTTGTCATGGGAAAGTGGAGGAGATGCTGGGCAGGGTATTCCGATGGAAGTGGACACCCTTGCCAGTCAGACTGAGCTTGGGGAACACCACTTGAGTGAAGACAATTGCATAGCGTCACTTATAACAGATCCTGAGCAAAGGGATTCCAGGTCAGCCCACAGCAAAGCCCCATAACAAATCCAAGCCTCGGCCAAATGATTAAAATATTCATCAGGATCCAGGCCAACAAGCCAATGTAGTTGTTGCTGGAATGTGGACCCAAGACAGCAAAAGGCAAGGCACAGACCAGTATCCAGGAGGGTTCAGACCCTGGGAAGGCCGTGTACAGTGGGTTGGGAAGGGTTAAATCGCTTTGCAACATCCCACTCAGAACCAATCACGTTTAATGCCAAGTGAGACGGACATCCAGTTTTGATGAAGGGCAATACTGCGCGGCTATTTCAGTGATTGGAAGGGCCGGTATGGACTCAATGGGCCGAATGGACTGCTTCCACACTCTCGGGATTCTATGGTGACACCCTGTTCAGTGATATGAACCAATCAGCTCGTCAATTAACTGCTGTCACTGTCAATACTGAATAATTTAGCGCATGTTAATTTCAGAATGAATTCTTACCCTGGGCTGATATTAAAGAACTTCCCAGACCTTCTGGATATTTCTGACAGAGCATGAAAAGATCAGTTTATTTTTAAATCACGCAAATCCCCTCTTTGCTGATGGCGAGGGCTACATTGGAGCTCCTTTCCTGGGTTCACCCAGTGTTTGGTAAATAAACTAGACTGGTGTAGACTGCTTGAACGATTGTTATTCAGTAAGGGGCATCACTAGATGCCCAGCCCATGTTGAGGTTTCTTCTGTCCATTATTCCACCTTAAAAATGTCCAATTGGAACACCGGAGGCACGCTCTCAGAAATTGGTGAGGATTAAAATTCTATAAGGACACAGACTTTGCATCTTCAGCACTGAGAGTTAGTTATTTACCTCCCAACTGTCAGGAAGAGAGTGTTCTAACTTCTCTACTTCTCTCAGCACCATTTCACGTTGCATCTGGACGTGCCCTCCAGCTGCTTTTTCTTTACAGAATAAAGCAAACTCAGAGGTTTCTTTCACCTTCAAAACATTTACATTCTAATCAAAAAGAAATTAGCTCTGTTTTCCTGGCAGCTTAGTGCCTTATCTCCGACACCCTCAGATATTGGCACGCTCAGAAAATGATGCTGCTCATGAAAACTTTGTTGTCCAAAACTGTTGTCCAGTTGGCCATCAGTTAGTTTTCCAAATAGCTACTGTCAAAGTTGTTATTGGGGACAGGCTGCTGTTCCCATGGTGTGAGTGGCCATCCAACAGGATGCTCTACCCAAGATGGTAATATTTACATCAGCTCCCATTACATCAGAAGCTGAGTGTGGACATGCTGGTGTTGAGGATCCAACAGATCTGCATTACAGGTGACTACTGGACACTAAAGTCTATTATCAGGTACATGAGTGTCCAGGGTGAGGTTAGGTTACAACAGAGGAGTTTGTTCCTAGTCACATGTCAGACAGCTTGAGGGTTAGGGACAGTGTGAGACACTTCATGTCTCTGCAGTTGAGGCCTGTTAGCGTTGGAGACAGCGAGTTTGCCTTCAGCACTTGCTATAAGCAATGGCTTTTTGTCAGAGAAATTTGCCCAATACGGGAGAGATCACAAAAGCACAGCTCAAAGTGAAATTGCAAACGATATCGCTGGAAGAGAAACAAACCGGGCTGAAACAGATTCTCTTCCCAGAGCTGAGAATGAGATCAGTTTTATAATAATTCTGCACAATGAGACTGATTACGAAATGGGAAACTACAATGTGTCTGGAAATGGATTAATTTAATTACAAGGATACTAATTGGAAAACAGTTATTGGATGAATGTCCTGTTCCTTCACACAACGCAACATCCCGACAGGATCGATGGTTCCATTCCTCTTCACAGGTCGGTGTTAATGTCTCCTCTGAAGTGGTGAGGTGCCTCCATTGTCCTGTTCCTGGAGCATGTGCTTGCTGGTGCCTCTCTGTCTGACCTGCTCCTTGTGTGGCTTTGGTATTGCTGGGTTGTGAAACTGCCCTTGGGGCTTTGAGATGTTTGTGGTGCTCTGTCATTGTTAGTGGGAGCTGAAAGTGCATTCTCTTGTCTGCGTGGGCTGTCTGATTTGGCTTGTGAGCCTGCTTGGGAATTCTGGGTGCTTTGGTACAGTTTGGCCAATTTTGCTTTTGTGGGCCCATCGTGGGTTAGCAAATCTTTTCCCACACTTTAAATTAATATATCAGAGACTTTTCTTTCAAATTGTCAGACAGCTATCCAGTATCTTGTGTAAGCCAGTGAAAGTATCCCAGGGAAAGAAGGTAGGGAAGCAGCATTCTGATCAACAATCTCAACAAATATTGTGATCAGAGACGATGAAACTGCTCTCTCAGTTTCCCCTCCATTCATAGCACTCAGGTTTCTCTCCCTATTGATGGATGAGTATTTGTGTTTGTGTGTGTGCGTGTGCATGAGAGACTGGGCCTGTGCGTGTGTGTGTGGGAAAGTGTGTGTATGTGTGGGAGACAGTGTCTCTGTGTGTCTGTGAGTGTATATATATATTTATAAAGGGGTTAGAGTTTTACCTTGATGGATCTGACAGTGGACAAGATGCCTTTTGTCCCAACTATTTCCTCACTGGCCCAGTAGGTGGTTGACTTATGCGAGGAGTTGGAGCTGTTGGATATTTAGAGATGTCTTCACCCTACCGGCAAGGACTTTACCTTTTTTCAAACCCACATAAATGTGACACAAGGAGTGACCTCTTTCTGGCTCCCTCGGCCCTTCTGAATTCGATTATGAGTTGTAAAATTGGGAATATAGCTATCTCTGATCACATGGCAGTATATTTGCAGGTTAAGGCCAAGAGTGAGGGGCTAGGTTTGCGGCACTGGCGTTTGGACCCCTTTCTCCATCAGGATTCCAAATTTGTGAAATACTTTTTGAAGGAGATTCAGGAATTCTTGGCTATAAACTCAGGCACAGCTGGTAGTCTGTCTATGCTATGGGATAGTGCTAAGGCCTTTGCTAGCTATTTCCCATTCGGTTAGCTGGAAACGACAGAAGGAGGAACAGCAGTGTCTACTTAAAGCCGCGGAGGCGGCACATTTTGCGCGGCCTTCAGTGACTAGGCTACAGCGGATCACCGCCCTTCGGGCTGCCTTGAATTCAATACTGACACAAAACGCAAAGAAAGAACTTGCTTTTGCTAGACAGAGGCTGTTCGAACATGGGGATAGGCCAGGGAAGTGTTCAGAGTACCTGACTAGGAACAGGCGAGCTCCCCAATCCATTGCTGCAATCAGAGACAGTGCCGGGGTCCTTACATACGGTGCTAAAAAAGATTAATGAGGCTTTTCGGAGCTTTTACTCTGAATTGTATCAGTCTGAAGGTTGAGAAAACAGGAGGGCTAAAATAGAGACCTTTTTTAAGAACCTGGGCCTCCCAGGGGTAACCTTGGAACAGGCCTCTCTCCTTAATGCCCCCTTGACAATTCAGGAAATACAGGAGGCAGCTATGCAACTTCAGAGTGGGAAAGCGCCTGGCCCTGATGGTCTCCCGGGTGAGTTTTACAAAATGTTCAGAGGGATTCTGTGAGGGGCGATGTTGGAGATGTACAGTCACTCCTATATGCATGAATGCTGACCACCATCTTTGAGAGAAGCTAATATTTCCTTAATTCTTAAGAAGGGGAGGTTTCCTGAGGATTGTGGCTCATAAAGGCCCATCTCTCTATTAATTACAGATTTCAAGACTCTGTCCAAGATCCTGGCGCTGAGATTGGAAAGGGCGTTGCCCCGAATTATTACAGAGGACCAGACAGGCTTTCTCAGGGGCCGAAGGTCCTCTAATAACATTAGAAGTTTGCTGAATGTGGTCCAAGTTTATCAGCAATGATCAGTTCAGGGGTTGGTGATTTCCTTAGATGATGAGAAACCATTTGACCGGGTGGAATGGCCGCATCATTGTTATGTCTCCGAATAATTTGGGTTGGGTGGAGTGTTTGCTCGGTGGGTGGATGATTTACATCGCCACCTTCTGGCCACGGTCACCACCAACAGGATAAAGTCTGGAAATTTAAAACTCTGGGTTTTCTGTCAACCGCGGTCTGAAAGACAGGGAATTTGGGGAATTCTGCCCATTCCTACCACACCTTTAATGTTTGTGATAACACAGAGAACAGCAGGGTCTTCATTTCCAGGGTGTGTACCCAGGTGAGGTATTACACATTCAGTCACACTTTCCCACTCCAGTCATGTGTCTTGTGGAACTTTATTGAGAGAATATCCTGTAACAGGCGGTAAATACAGGAACGAGTGTAGCCTCGCATTGGGAGTTATTCTGGGAATCTCAACAAGTGGGAAGCGGGAAGGGGAAATCTCGATAGGATCAGTTTGATGTTATCATCTTGGGATTCGGGAGATGGGGGTGTAATATCCTTTGGATACACAGCATCAGGATTTGGATTCCTGTTGGGAGATGTCCTGGGAGGTGATGTGAGCCCAGGGAAAACATCAGGGTTTAGGAAAGTGGGACTGGGGTCAAGTTTCAGTTTTGGGTCATGGTTCAGAGGGTGGTCTGGGATGTTCTCTGTTCAGACACTGTCTGTGTTCAGAGATTCCTCATCTTCATTCCTGGTGAATCCACTCAACAATTCAGCATTTAGCGTCTGGATCCTGGAAAAAAATCACAGACATCAGCATACAGAAAGCTTTACTCCAACCCAGTGCTCTCCATATCCTGTCAGTGTTTGATAGGAGACAGTGTAAAGAGAGCTTTACTCTGTATCTAACCCCGTGCTGTCCCTGTCCTGGGAGTGTTTGATGGGGGAATAGTGTAGAGGGAGGTTGACTCTGTATCTAACCCATTGCTGTGTAATGCTATGTTTTAAATGCTGGGACCTGATGGGGGAGAAGGAGACATGCTGCCAGGTCTCCCCTGCCTGTCTGCAGTGTGGTCTGCCTCACAGGGATGTAGTTAGAGCTAAAGCTGTATAATAAAGAGCAGGTTGTTTCAATGAAGTGCATCCACTAATTGCTGTCCCTGACCATGAGGGGTTTGCAAATGTTTTGCAGCCAATGGGGCTCCAGCGAGCGGTGACATCACCGTATGAATTGTGTGTGAAGATGGTGAACATGTGCCGAGACTGTAACTTCACCAAAACGTATCACACACAGTGTTCATCTCCAGTAAGGGTTGTGTTACTGAACAAAGAGTTCAAGGGGTGCAGGGTCATAGCTCCCTAAACTGGAATCACAGGTAGATAGGATAGTGAGGACAGCATTTTACATACTTTCCCATATTGGTCAGTGCACTGGCTATAGGAATTGGGATGTCATGTTGTGCCTGTACAGGACATTGGTTAGGCCAGTTTTGGAATATTGTGTGCAATTCTGGTCTCCCTGCTTTGGAGGGATGTCGTGAAACTTGAAGGAGTTCAGAAATGATTTACAAGGATGTTGCCAGGGTTGAAGGGTTTGATCGATAGGGAGAGGCTTTGGCTGTTTTCCCTGGACCTTCAGAGGTTGAACGGTGACCTGATAAAGGTTTCTAAAGCGACGAGGGGCTTGAAAAGGAGAAATAGACAAGATATTTTTCCTGGGGAGAGCGAGTTCAGAACTGGAGGTCAAAGGTGAAGAAGGAAAGGTACATAAAGGACCTGAGGGACAACTTTTTCATGGAGAGAATGGTGCGTGTACGGAATGCGCTGCCAGAGGAAGTGATGGAGGCTGATACAAATACAACATTTAAAGGGCATCTGGATGGGTATGTGAATAGGAAGGGTTTAGAGGGATATGGGCCAAGTGCTAGCAAATGAGACTAGATTAGTTTGGGATATCTGGTCAGCATGACGAGTTAGACTGAAGGGTCTGGTTCCGTGCTGTACATCTCTAAAGCTCAGGAGCTCACTTCTTGATATCGATGTCACAAAATGGAACAGCTTCAATTCCCCCATTTCCTGCACCTTCCCATCCCCAGCTACCCACTCCCATCACTTACGTCTCATATCGAGAGTGATTTCAGCCTCATCAGTGTGACTCCCGTCCTGGGAAGACACCATGCATTTGTAAATCCCACTGTCCTTTACGCTGGCTGCGTTGATACGGAGACCCCAGGGAAAGCTTTGGATCCGCTTTCTGTACTTAACTGAAGAGAGTGGAGAGAGAACAAGAAGGAGGAATCCGCTGTTAACGGTGGCAGGTGATCTCAAACAGGGCCAGCAGCAGATTACGGTCCACTCCTGCAGAGAGTGACTGAGTTCATCATTGCCTCTGAACCTGTTCAATCCTTCAGCAGAGAGTTGCTGGGGAAGTGAAAGGCCATTATCCTTAAGAAAGGAGACAGCGACAATTGAAGCCACAATGATGTGCTGTCACTGTCACTGCCAGGGTCGGGAAAGCAACAAGGTCTGTGACAGATACAGAGGCTCTGCCTTGTTGTAGATCACACAACACACAGGGACAACTAGCCATTTGGATACAAACTGGCTCCAAGGTAGGAGACAGAGGGCAGTGTTGGAGGGTTGCGATTCAGACTGGAGGCCTGTGACCAGTGGTGAGCCACAAGGATCGCTGCTGGGTCCACTGCTTTTCGTCATTGAGAGAAATGATTTGGATGTGAACATAGGGAGGTATGGTCAGTAAGTTTGCAGGTGACATCGAAACTAGAGTTGTAGTGGACAGCGAAAAAGGTTACCTCAGATTACAACAGGATCTTGACCAGATGGGCCAATGGGCTGAGAAGTGGCAGATGGAGTTTAATTCAGATCAATGTGAGGTGCTGCATTTTGGAAAAACAAATCAGAGCAGGACTTATACACTTAATGGTAAGGTCCTAGGGTGTGTTGCTGAACAAAGACACCTTCCAGTGCAAATTCATAGCTCCTTGAAAGTAAAGTCACAGCGAGATAGGATAGTGAAGGGAGTGTTTGGTATACTTTCCCTTACTGATCAGAGTATTGAGGAGAGATGCTGAGAGCTCATTTGTGCTGTACAGGACATTGGTTAGGCCACTTTTGCAACACTGCTTGCAATTCTGGTCTCCTTCCTATCGGAAAGATGTTGTGAAACTTGAAAGGGTTCAGAAAAGATTTACAAGGATGTTGCCAGGGTTGGAGGATTTGAGCTACAGGAGGGGCTGTTTTCATTGTAGGGTCAGAGGCTCAGGGCTGACCTTATACAGGTTTATAAAATCATGAAGGGTATGGCTGGAGTAAATAGACAAGGTGCTCTCCCTGGCGTAGGCGAGTCCAGAACTAGACGGCATAGGTTTAGAGAGAGGGGAAAGATTTAAACTGGACCAAAGGGGCATCTTTTTCACGCAGAAGGTAATGCATGTATGGAATAAGCTGCCAGAGGAAGGCTGGTACAACGCCAATATTTAAAATGTATCTGCATGGGTACATGAATAGGAAGGATTTTGAGAGAAATGGGCCAAGTGCTGGAAATTGGGATGAGATTAATTTAGGATACCTGGTCGGCATGGACAAGTTGGACTGAAAGGTCTGTTTCCGTGCTGTACAGCTCTATGACCCTATGTTGGACTTTGAAATCCCATGTTAACTTGTAACTAGGGCAACAAGGGATGTGATAAACACCAGCGATGTACCATCCCACGAGTGAGTAAAAGAATGAAACTTGCTGAGCAATGAATGAATGGACAAGATGTGCTGAAGGACAGCCATTAGTTGGGATGGATTGTAGCCTTTGAGAGAAAGGGGGATGTTTTCTCCAGTCTCACCCCAGACACTTATATACCTGAGCAATGTAATGTTTTAGAGGTTATAGGCAGCTGTGAAGCAAAATCTACGAAACCCAGGCTCCAGTTTGTTTTAAGGTTGCAAGAGACAATATAAATGGTGCCACATTTTGGAAAATAATGTGGTCGGCCCAGTGGCTCAGTGGTTAGCACCGCTGCCTCACGGTGCCAGGGGCCTGGGTTTGATCCCACCCTCTGGCGCCTGTCTGTGGAGTTTGCACATTTTCCCCGTGTCTGCGTGGGTTTCCACCGGGTGCACCGATTTCCTCCCACAGTCCAAAGATTTGCATTTTAGGGTGGATTGGCCATGCTAAGTTTCCCAATAGTGTGCAGGGTCGTGCAGGTTAAGGTGGATTGGCCTGTGGGAAATACTGGGGCAAGATTAGATACTGCCTGACCTGCTGTGCTTTTCCAGCACCACTCTAACCTTGATCTGATCTCCAGCATCTGCAGTCCTCATTCTCGCCCAGTGGTACAAACCCAAAGTGCCCAGGAATGTGTAGGTTCGGGTGGACTGGCCAGTGCTAAATAACCCATAGTGTACAGGGATGTTCACCTTAGGGTGAATTGGTCATGCTAAATTGACCCACAATGTCCAAGAATGTGTAGGTGACGGTGGATTAGCCAGTGCTAAATAACCTCTCGTGTACAGGGATGTGCAGGTTAGGGTGGATTGGCCATGCTAAATTACCCATAGTGTCCAGGGATGTATAGGTTAGGGTGGATTGACCATGCTAAATTACTGATCGTGTCCAGTGATGTGCAGGTTAGGGTGGATTGACGGTGCTAAGTTACCCATAATGTCCAGGGATGTGTCAGTTACGGTGGATTTGCCATGCTAAATTACCCATAGCATCCAGAGATGAGCAGGTTAAGGTGGATTGGCCATGCTAAATTACCCATAGCATCCAGAGATGAGCAGGTTAGGTTGGATTGGCTGTGCTAAATTCCCTATAGTCTCCCGGGATATGTAGGTTATGGTGGATTAACCATTGGGAATACAGCGATGCGGATGGCTGGGAAGCTTTTTGGTGTTTCGTTGTGGAGTTGTTAGCAGAATGGCCTATTTTCACACTGTAGGGAATTCTATGTTGTTGGAAACTCCCACAGAGTCCATGTGTGTATTGGGAGAGGAAGAATGTACAGAGTGTGTCTCACTCTCTTCCTGTTAAACAGCTCACTATGGGTTCAGGAAGACCAACATGGAGGGGGTTATGGGAGTGGCTTGTGGACGGGAGTCACGAAGGAGAAAGACCTACCAATGACCCGGCCATTGTTGTACACCAGTTTTCTGGAACCATCCTGCTTTATGAATACCCACGTCACGTCAGGATTAGGCCCAAAGTCAGGCGAGTGACGGCACAGAAGGTCAGCGGCTGGAGGAAGGAGAGAGAGGAATTAAAATCACCCAAAGGCTCTCCAGAGACAATGCCGCACTGGCACCCAACACAACGGTAGGCAGGGGGTGGGGTGCCAGTGAGTCACAGGGCATCAACAAACCATCTCAGGCAACACATTCCCCCCACAGTCCCTCAGGGTGGGCACAACAATTTAAGCAGGTCGTAGCAAGATGTGATGAAGAGGAAATTACAGAGGTAGGGAGGGGAATGGAGCTGGAGGCGGTTACAGAGATAGGGAGGGGGTGTAGGGGCTGGAGGGGGTTACAGAGGTAGGGAGGGGAATGGAGCTGGAGGCGGTTACAGAGATAGGGAGGGGGTGTAGGGGCTGGAGGGGGTTACAGAGATAGGGAGGGTTGTAGGGGCTGGAGGAGGTTACAGAGATAGGGAGGGTTGTAGAGGCTGGAGGAGGTCACAGAGGTAGGGAGGAGTGTAGGGGTTACAGAGATAGGGAGGGGTGTAGGGGCTGGAGGAGGTTACAGAGATAGGGAGGGTTGTAGAGGCTGGAGGAGGTCACAGAGGTAGGGAGGGGTGTAGGGGTTACAGAGATAGGGAGTGGTGTCGGGGCTGGAGGGGGTTACAGAGATAGGGAGGGGGTGTAGGGGCTGGAGGGGGTTACAGAGATAGGGAGGGGTGTAGGGGCTGGAGGATGTTACAGAGGTAGGGAGGGTTGTAGGGGCTGGAGGGGGTTACAGAGATAGGGAGGGGTGTAGGGGCTGGAGGATGTTACAGAGATAGGGAGGGGGTGTAGGGGCTGGAGGGGGTTACAGAGATAGGGAGGGGATGTAGGGGCTGGAGGAGGTTACAGAGATAGGGAGGGATGCAGAGGTTATGGGGTTGGCGGAGAATACAGAGATGGGAATGTGTGCTGTGATCCTCACAAATATGGCTCTCTACCTGCACTCTCTCTCCATCCCCCACACCTCCCGAACTCTCCCCCCGACCACCTCTCGAACCCTCCCCCCACCTCCCGAACCCTCCCCCCCCCTCCCCCCCCCACCTCCCGAACCCTCTCACACCAATGTCTCACTTACGTGTTCCACGCCTTCTGATGATCATGGGATTATCGGCGATCACAGAGAAAGGTTCACTCGGAGGTGCTGTCAAGTAACAGAGGACTGATCTCACCAGAAAGTAGCAGACACTTCAACCCTGTACTGTCCCTGTCCTGGGAGTGTTTTGATGGGGTCAGTGTTTAGGGAGCTTTACTCTGTATCTAACCCCGTGCTGTTGCTGTCCTAGGAACGTTTGATGGGGGGACAGTGTAGGGTGAGCTCTAATCTGTATCTAATGCCCATCTGTCCCTGTCTTGGGAGACTGGACAGTGTCGAGGGAGCTTCCCTCTTTATTATTGCATTAATGAAGTGTTGTGAGCTGTTGAGAGGGTGAGATGTCCCCGTCTATCTCCCTCCTGGTTGCAGTGACTAACTCTGACTGACCTGGTGCTTGGTCCGAACTGTACCATAAAGAGGATGTTGGTTGTACTCAGTGCCTGTCCCGGTGAGACTCTGTGGTAGTTCCTGACTGTGAGGGACCTCCCCATTACTCTTGGTCAGTCAGACACCAGGGTGTGTTCCCACAGTGGGACCTGCTGACCCACAACCCCATGTCTAACCTAAGGGTGCCTTAAACCAAACTTAATTCAGCCCCACCTCCGAAATTGTTGGCACGGGTCTGGAAACTTCCCCAATTCCACAGTGTCCCAAACTGTCCTGTGGCCGAGAGCAGCCTGTCCCTCTCCCCCGTCACATACCCTTCACATGGAGCTGGATCGCCACCCGGTCAGTGAGTTTCCCATCCTGGGAGGTCACCTCACACGTGTATGTCCCACTGTCGTAAGGAAACACCTTCCTCATGTAGAGACCATTTGTCACAGCGTCAATCCGATCTTTAAAGGGTCCTGTGAGAGAGGAAGTCGTCATGTGTCTGAAAGAGAGAGAGAGAGAGAGATAGGAGGGGAGAGAAAGACGGTGGGGGAGAGAGACAGGATGGGAGAGAGACAGGATGGGAGAGAGGGACGGGGGCCGTGAGAGAAAGACAGGAGGAGAGAGAGAGACAGGAGGGAGAGAGAATCAGGAAGGGAGAGTGAGAGACAGGAGGGGAGAGAGAGACCAGGAGAGAGAGAGAATCAGGAAGGGAGAGTGAGAGACAGGAGGGGAGAGAGAGACCAGGTGAGAGAGAGAATCAGGAAGGGAGAGTGAGAGACAGGAGGGGAGAGAGAGACAGGAGTGGAGAGAGAGTCAGTGGAGAGAAAGACGCAGGTGAGGTGCAGGGGAGAGAGAGAGGCACTGGCGAGAGAGAGATGGGAGGGGAGAGAGGTGGGGTGGGACAAAGAAAAGAGAGCGAAAGCGAGAGAGAGAGGGAGAGGGTGCGAAAGTCAGAGGGGGCGAGAAACTGGAGCCTGACATGGAGAAGGGAGTGAGAAGGAGAGATGGTGAGAGAGAGAGGAAGAGGGATGGATGGAATGCAAAAGCGAGAGAGAGAAAGGATAGCAAAAGGGAAAAAGTTGAGAGAAAGCCAAGAAGGAACAAATGAGAGAAGAGAGAGACAAGAGAATGAGGTGTCGGGAGTGGGGAGTGTGTGTGGGGGGTGTAAGAAGAGAGAGAGAGAGAGAGAGCAGGAATCAGAGAATCAGAGATGTACAGCATAGAAACAGATATCCCAACCCAACCTTGTCCCACCTGCCAGCACCCGGCCCATATCTCTCCAAACGCTTCCTATTCATCTACCCATCCAAATGCCTCTTAAATGTTGTAATTGTACCAGCCCCCACCACATCCTCTGGCAGCTCATTCCACACACGTACCACCCTCTGGGTGAAAAGGTTGCCCCTTAGGTCTCTTTTATATCTTTCCCCTCTCACCCTAAACCTATGATCCTCTAGTTCTGGACTCGCTGACCACAGGGAAAAGGCTTTGTCTATTGATCCTATCCATGCCCCTCATGGTTTTGTATACCTCTATAAGGTCACCCCTCAGCCTCCGACGCTCCAGGGAAAACAGCCCCAGCCTGTTCAGCCTCTCCCTGTAGCTCAGACCCTCCAACCCTGGCAACATCCTTGTAAATCTTTTCTGAACCCTTTCAAGTTTCACAACATCTTTCCGATAGGAAGGAGACCAGAATTGCACGCAATATTCCAACAGTGGCCTAACCAATGTCCTGTACAGCCACAACATGACCTCCCAACTCCTGTACTCAATACTCTGATCGATAAAGGAAAGCATACCAAACGTCGCCTTCACTATCCTATCTACCTGGGACTCCACTTTCAAGGAGCTATGAACTTGCACTCCAAGGTCTCTTTGTTCAGCAACACACCCTCGGACCTTACCATTAAGTGTATAAGTCCTGCTTAGGTTTGCTTTCCCAAAATGCTGCACCTCGCATTTATCTGAATTAAACTCCATCTGCCACTTCTCAGCCCATTGGCCCATCTGGTCCAGATCCTGTTGTGATCTGAGGTAACCTTCTTCGCTGTCCACTACACCTCCAATTTTGGTGTCATCTGCAAACATACTAACTGTACCTCTTCTGCTCACATCCAAATCATTTATGTAAATCACAAAAAGTAGAGGACCCAGCACCGATCCTTGTTGCACTCCACTGGATCAAGGTCTCCACTCTGAAAAACTACCCTCCACCACCACCCTCCGTCTTCTACTTTTGAGTCAGTTCTGTAACCAAATGATGAGTTCTCCCTTTATTCCGTGAGATCTAACCTTGCTAACCAGTCTCTCATGTGGAACCTTGTCGAACGCCTTACTGAAGTCCATATAGATCACATCTACCTCTCTGCCCTCATCAACCTCTTTGTTACTTCTTCAAAAAAACTTAATCAAGTTTGTGAGACATGATTTCCCACGCACAAAGCCATGTTGACTATCCATAATCAGTTCTTGCCTTTCCAAATACATGTACATCCTGTCCCTCAGGATTCCCTCCTACAACGTGCCCATCACCGACGTCAGGCTCACTGGTCGTTAGAAAGAGAAAAGGGAAGGGAGAAGGTGAAAAGAGACCGAAATAGAAAAAAAACGAAGGGAGGCAGAGAGAGAGTGAGTGCGGGAAAACAAGAGAGGGGGAGTGTGAGGGATTGAGAGAGAGAGAAAGGGAGAAAGGGAGATAGGGGGAGAGAGAAAGAGGGAGAGAGGGAGAGAGGGTGAGAGAGAGATTGAGAGAGAGAGAGAGAGAAAGACGTGACAAGGGGCAGTGACAGACAGAAGGAGAGCGATTGCCCACAGACAGAGCTGAAGGTAACAGCTTGCCCTGACCAGGTGCCCTACAGATTGTGTAAGGGTTGCGACAGAGACAGACTCACGTGTTGAACGGCTGTCCGAGGCCATTACATCCATAGAACTATCCGTTCGAACCAACTTCCAATCGATCTGAGGGTTCAGTCCATACTCAGGCGAGTACAGGCATGTAAGGACAGCAGCTGGAGGGGGGGTGGAGACAGAGATAAGGTCACATCTGCAGAAGTGATGTCCCATTAAGAGTGGCACAGTGGTGAGCAGTGGTGACAGTGGTCTCAGCACCAGGGACCCGGGTTTGATGCCATCCTCAGGTGACTGTCTGTGTGGGAGTTTGCACATTCTCCCAGTGTGCGTGGGTTTCTTCCAGGTGCTCCAGTTTCCTCCCACAGTCCGAAGATTACCCATATATTACCCATAGTGCCCAGGAATGTGAAAGTTAGGATGGATTGGCCATGGGAAATTACCCCATAGTGCCCTGGGATCTGCCGGTGAGGGTGGATTGGCCATGCTAAATTAACCATAGTTTTCAGGGATGTGCAGGTTAGGGTGGATTGGCCATGCTAAATTACCCATAGTGCTCAGGGATGTGCAGGTTAGGGTGGATTGGCCATGCTAAATTACCCATAGTGTTCAGGGATGTGTAGGTTAGGTGCATCAGTTAGGAGTAAATGTAGAGAAATATGGGAGGGGAATGGATGTGGGTGAGTTCCTCTTCAGAGGCTCGGTGTGGACTTGTTGGGCCAAAGGGCATGTTTCCACAATCTAGGGCTTCAATGATTCAGAACTTCAATCCTCCAATAGTTCGGACTCAGTAGGTTTTCGGGGCAGGAGGAGGTTACAGAGATAGGGAGGGGTGTAGGGTCTGGAAGGGGTTACAGAGATAGGGAGGGGGTGTAGGGTCTGGAAGGGGTTACAGAGATAGGGAGGGGGCGTAGGGTCTGGAAGGGGTTACAGAGATAGGGAGGGGGTGTAGGGTCTTGAAGGGGTTACAGAGATAGGGAGGGGGCGTAGGGTCTGGAAGGGGTTACAGAGATAGGGAGGGGGCGTTGGGTCTGGAAGGGGTTACAGAGATAGGGAGGGGGTGTAGGGTCTGGAGGAGGTTACAGAGATAGGGAGGGGTGTAGGGACTGGAGGAGGTTACAGAGATAGGGAGGGGTGTATGGGCAGGAGGAGGTTACAGAGATAGGGAGGGGTGTAGGGGCTGGAGGGGATTACAGAGATAGGGAGGGGGCGTAGGGTCTGGAAGGGGTTACAGAGATAGGGAGGGGGTGTCGGGGCTGGAGGGGATTACAGAGATAGTGAGGTTTGGAGAGACAGAGGGGGATTCAGGGATACGGAGGGGTATAAATGCCAGAGGGGGGTAACTGAGACCGTGATGGGGTGTGGACCTGTAGTATTCCGGTTCCCTTTCACTAATCACTGCCCCCCCCCCCCCCATGTGTTTGCAGCAATTGCTGCTCTCAATCCCCAAAGCAGCCTGTGCTGCTCCCCACCTCCCGATCCCACAATAGCCAACACAATGATGTGATACTTACACCCCCCACTGGGAACTTCCACCCTCTGAGTGTTGGTGGTCACATGGGCGCGTGTGTACTGAGGCACTGTGAACAGAGACAGGACACTGTTAGATGGACTGGACACAACCAGATTCTTGGTCATATCGATGTAAAATGCTCCAGCGAGGGAAGAGTTAATCTGCGAGCTGGCGCTCCAGCTCCACCCACATGCATATTAGCTTTTAGACCACGCTGAAGGCAGTTTCACTCAGAGAGGAAGAGACACAGAGGAGCAGTGGGAATGGGACAGGTTGGTAATCCAGAGCCTGAAGCTAATGTTCTGGCGACATGTGTCTCCATCCCACCCTAACACGGGGTGACGTTGGAATGCTGCACCAGGGCCAGAGCAGGGAACAGGGCAGCGGGCTGCAGTTAGATCACTGAGTGACCCAGACATAACCGATCCTCGCCCAACTCCAGTGGAAGGGAAAGGAGATATCAAAGGGAACTGGGTGTAGGATGGCTGTGAGAGGGACTGCCTGAGGTCACAGGTCACGCAGAACATGAGGACCAGATTATATTTCCAACCAATGAGAGAGACAGAGAGACAGGGACCGACAGAGAGAGAAAAGGAAAGACTCAGATAGAGAGACTGTTACAGACAAACAGATATAGACGTGGTGACAATCCTGGCTTGTCCTCACTGCTTTCTGCATTTCAGATCCGAAAATAAACCAGCTAGAGAGAAATAGACCATCCTGTTCACAGAAACACATCGTGAAAAGCTCCCTCTTCTCTGTCCCCATCAAACACTCCCAGGGCAGGGTTAGCATGGGGTTAGATACAGAGTAAAGCTCCCTCTGCACTGTCCCCCATCAAACACTCCCAGGGCAGGGTTAGCATGGGGTTAGATACAGAGTAAAGCTCCCTCTGCACTGTCCCCCATCAAACACTCCCAGGGCAGGGTTAGCATGGGGTTAGATACAGAGTAAAGCTCCCTCTGCACTGTCCCCGTCAAACCCTCCCAGGGCAGGGACAGCACGGGGTTAGATACAAAGTAAACCTCCTTCTACACTTTTCCACATCAAACACTCCCAGAACACAGGCGTTTCACGGGGTTAGAAACAGTAACGCTCCTTCTACACTGCCCGAGTATAAAAGGTGGATACTGTGCCCTATTGTGGCCCTGCTCAGTGTAATCTTGTGGGGAGTGAATTTGTTGTTACTGCTTACAGTCCTTGCAGCTTTCAGTTATGACCTGTTGATCATTGATAGTTTGAACAGTAAAACATAATGGAAACAGTGTCTTGTTGGACACAGTGTGATGGTGAAACATCAACTACAGGGAGGACAGCAAGACAGGAAGATAACGTGGCAGTGTGGGAGAGCAAGGGGATAGGAGGAGAAACCAGGAGAGAGGGACAGAGAGAAAGAGAAACACAGAGAGAGGGAGAGAGAGAGAGAGAGGGAGAGAGAGAGAGAGAGGGAGAGAGAGAGGATAAAGAGAGAGGGTGAGAAAGAGGCAGAGGAAAGAGTCGACACAACAACACAGACACACAGTGGTGGAAGTTGCCGCAGATTGGAAGCAATTATTCAACATCAAGATCACGGGTTCAATTTATTATTACCCTGTCCGACAGTCAGAACTGAGGAAGTGCAGCACTGTCGGAGGGTCAGTACTGAGGGAGCACCGCACTGTCGGAGGGTCAGTACTGAGGGAGTGCCGCACTGTCCGAGGGTCAGTACTGAGGGAGCACCGCACTGTCGGAGGGTCAGTACTGAGTGAGTGCCGCACTGTCCGAGGGTCAGTACTGAGGGAGTGCCACACTGTCCGACAGTCAGTACTGAGGGAGTGCCGCACTGTCCGAGAGTCAGTACTGAGGGAGTGCAGCACTGTCGGAGGGTCAGTACTGAGGGAGCACCGCACTGTCGGAGGGTCAGTACTGAGGGAGTGCCGCACTGTCCGAGGGTCAGTACTGAGGGAGTGCCGCACTGTCAGAGGGTCAGTACTGAGGGAGTGCCGCACTGTCCGAGGGTCAGTACTGAGGGAGTGCCACACTGTCCGACAGTCAGTACTGAGGGAGTGCCGCACTGTTGGAGGGTCAGTACTGAGTGAGTGCCGCACTGTCCGAGGGTCAGTACTGAGGGAGTGCCACACTGTCCGACAGTCAGTACTGAGGGAGTGCCGCACTGTCCGAGGGTCAGTACTGAGGCAGCTCTGCATTGTCCGAGGGTCAGTACTGAGGGAGCACCACACTGTCCGAGGGTCAGTACTGAGGGATGGCAGCACTGTCGGAGGGTCAGTACTGAAGGAGCACTGCACTGTCCGAGGGTCAGTATTGAGGGAGTGTCGCACTGTCGGACGGTCAGTACTGAGGGAGTGCCGCACTGTCCGAGGTTCAGTACTGAGTGAGTGCCGCACTGTCCGAGGGTCAGTAGTGAGTGAGTGCCGCACTGTCCAAGGGTCAGTACTGAGTGAGTGCCGCACTGTCGGAGGGTCAGTACTGAGGGAGTGCCGCACTGTCCGAGGGTCAGTACTGAGGGAGTGCCGCACTGTTGGAGGGTCAGTACTGAGGGAGTACCGCACTGTCGAAGGGTCAGTACTGAGGGAGTACCGCACTGTCGGAGGGTCAGTGCTGAGGGAGTGCCGCACTGTCGGAGGGTCAGTACTGAGGGAGTGCCTCACTGTCGGAGGGTCAGTACTGAGTGAGTGCCGCACTGTCGGAGGGTCAGTACTGAGGGAGTGCCGCACTGTCGGAGTGTCAGTACTGAGGGAGAGCCGCATTGTCGGAGGGTCAGTACTGAGTGAGTGCCGCACTGTCCAAGGGTCAGTACTGAGTGAGTGCCGCATTGTCGGAGGGTCAGTACTGAGTGAGTGCCGCACTGTCGGAGGGTCAGTACTGAGGGAGAGCCGCATTGTCGGAGGGTCAGTACTGAGTGAGTGCCGCACTGTCCAAGGGTCAGTGTTGAGTGAGTGCCGCATTGTCGGAGGGTCAGTACTGAGTGAGTGCCGCACTGTCGGAGGGTCAGTACTGAGGGAGAGCCGCACTGTCCGAGGGTCAGTACTGAGGGAGGGCAGCACTGTCGGAGGGTCAGTACTGAAGGGGCACTGCACTGTCCGAGGGTCAGTATTGAGGGAGTGCCGCACTGTCGGACGGTCAGTACTGAGGGAGTGCCGCACTGTCGGACGGTCAGTACTGAGGGAGAGCCGCATTGTCGGAGGGTCAGTACTGAGTGAGTGCCGCACTGTCCGAGGGTCAGTACTGAGTGAGTGCCGCACTGTCCAAGGGTCAGTACTGAGTGAGTGCCGCACTGTCGGAGGGTCAGTACTGAGGGAGAGCCGCACTGTCGGAGGGTCAGTACTGAGGGAGGGCCGCACTGTCGGAGGGTCAGTACTGAGGGAGCGCCGCACTGTCCGAGGGTCAGTACTGAGGGAGTGCCGCACTGTTGCAGGGTCAGTACTGAGGGAGTACCGCACTGTCGGAGGGTCAGTACTGAGGGTGTACCGCACTGTCCGAGGGTCAGTACTGAGGGAGCACCACACTGTCGGAGGGTCAGTACTGAGGGAGTGCGGCACTGTCGGAGGGTCAGTACTGAGGGAGTGCCGCACTGTCGGAGGGTCAGTGCTGAGGGTGTGCGGCACTGTCGGAGGGTCAGTACTGAGGGAGTGCCGCACTGTCGGAGGGTCAGTACTGAGGGAGTGCGGCACTGTCGGAGGGTCAGTACTGAGGGAGCACCACACTGTCCGACAGTCAGTACTCAGGGAGCACCACACTGTCAGAGGGTCAGTACTGAGGGAGTGCCGCACCGTCGGAGAGTCAGGACTGAGGGAGCACCACACTGTTGGAGGGTCAGTACTGAGGGAGAGCCGCACTGTCGGAGGGTCAGTACTGAGGGAGCACCACACTGTTGGAGGGTCAGTACTGAGGGAGTGCCGCACTGTCGGAGGGTCAGTACTGAGGGATCACCGCACTGTCCGAGGGTCAGTACTGAGGGAGAGCCGCACTGTCGGAGGGTCTGTACTGAGGGAGTGCCGCACTGTCCGAGGGTCAGTACTGAGGAGCGCCGCATTGTCGGAGGGTCAATACTGAGGGAGCGCCGCACTGTCGGAGGGTCAGTACTGAGGGAGCACCACACTGTTGGAGGGTCAGGACTGAGGGAGCACCACACTGTCGGAGGGTCAGTACTGAGGGAGCGCCGCACTGTCGGAGGGTCAGTACTGAGGGAGCACCACACTGTTGGAGGGTCAGGACTGAGGGAGCACCACACTGTCGGAGGGTCAGTACTGAGGGAGCGCCGCACTGTTGGAGGGTCAGTACTGAGGGAGCACTGCACTGTCGGAGGGTCAGTACTGAGGGAGTGCCGCACTGTTGGTGGGTCAGTACTGAGGGAGTGCCGCACTGTTGGAGGGTCAGTACTGAGGGATCGCCGCACTGTTGGAGGGTCAGGACTGAGGGAGCACCACACTGTTTAAGGGTCAGGACTGAGGGAGTGCCGCACTGTTGGAGGGTCAGTACTGAGGGAGCGCCGCACTGTTGGAGGGTCAGTGCTGAGGGAGCACTGCACTGTCGGAGGGTCAGGACTGAGGGAGTGCCGCACTGTTCGAGGGTCAGTACTGAGGGAGCGCCGCACTGTCAGAGGGTCAGTACTGAGGGAGTGCCGCACTGTCGGAGGGTCAGGACTGAGGGAGCACCGCACTGTTGGAGGGTCAGTACTGAGGGAGCGCCGCAATGTCGGAGGGTCAGTACTGAGGGAGCACCACACTGTCTGAGGGTCAGTACTGAGGGAGCACCGCACTGTCCGAGGGTCAGTACTGAGGGAGAGCCGCACTGTCGGAGGGTCTGTACTGAGGGAGTGCCACACTGTCCGAGGGTCAGTACTGAGGGAGGGCCGCACTGTCGGAGGGTCAGTACTGAGCGAGCGCCGCATTGTCGGAGGGTCAGTACTGAGGGAGCGCCGCACTGTCGGAGGGTCAGTACTGAGGGAGCACCACACTGTTGGAGGGTCAGTACTGAGGGAGCGCCGCACTGTTGGAGGGTCAGGACTGAGGGAGCACCACACTGTTGGAGGGTCAGTACTGAGGGAGCACTGCACTGTCGGAGGGTCAGTACTGAGGGAGTGCCGCACTGTTGGTGGGTCAGTACTGAAGGAGTGCCGCACTGTTGGAGGGTCAGTACTGAGGGATCGCCGCACTGTTGGAGGGTCAGGACTGAGGGAGCACCACACTGTTTAAGGGTCAGGACTGAGGGAGTGCCGCACTGTTGGAGGGTCAGTACTGAGGGAGCGCCGCACTGTTGGAGGGTCAGTGCTGAGGGAGTACTGCACTGTCGGAGGGTCAGTACTGAGGGAGTGCCGCACTGTTGGAGGGTCAGTACTGAGGGAGCGCCGCACTGTTGGAGGGTCAGTACTGAGGGAGCGCCGCACTGTTGGAGGGTCAGTACTGAGGGAGCGCCGCACTGTTTAAGGGTCAGGACTGAGGGAGTGCCGCACTTTGGTGGGTCAGTACTGAGGGAGTGCCGCACTGTTTGAGGGTCAGTACTGAGTGAGTGCCGCACTGTTGGAGGGTCAGTACTGAGGGAGCGCTGCACTGTCGGAGGGTCAGTACTGAGGGAGTGCTGCACTGTTGGAGGGTCAGTACTGAGTGAGTGCCGCACAGTCGGAGGGTCAGTACTGATGGAGTGCCGCACTGTCGGAGGGTCAGTACTGAGGGAGAGCCGCACTGTCGGATGGTCAGTGCTGAGGGAGTGCCGCACTGTCGGAGGGTCAGTACTGAGGGAGAGCCGCACTGTCGGAGGGTCAGGACTGAGGGAGAGCCGCACTGTTGGAGGGTCAGTACTGAGTGAGTGCCGCACAGTCGGAGGGTCAGTACTGAGGGAGTGCCGCACTGTCGGAGGGTCAGTACTGAGTGAGTACGCACAGTCGGAGGGTCAGTACTGAGGGAGTGCCGCACTGTCGGAGGGTCAGTGCTGAGGGAGTGCCGCACTGTCGGAGGGTCAGTACTGAGTGAGTGCCGCACAGTCGGAGGGTCAGTACTGAGGGAGTGCCGCACTGTTGGAGGGTCAGTACTGAGTGAGTGCCACACAGTCGGAGGGTCAGTACTGATGGAGTGCCGCACAGTCGGAGGGTCAGTCCATCAGGAATTACGTCTTTCCCTCTCAATCCTTACTCCCATCTCAATCTCCCTCTCAAACCTCTCCCCACCGATCTCTCTTTTCATCTCCATCTGCTCTTTCAGTCTTTTCCGTCTTGTCCTGTACCCTTACTTTCTCCATCCCTATCTCTCTGTCTCCCTGCCCTATCCCCCTGTCTCTCTGCCCTAACTCCATCTCCCTCCCTTCAGCATTGGGCTCCCTCCAGCAGTCTGACTCCAGTCTGACCGGTACTCACCTTGCTGTGACAGTAACAACAGCACCAGACGCTGAAGGACACTGTGATTCTGACAGGGTCTGATCACAGCCATGTCTCTCCCTGCACTGAGCCACCTCACCTCCACCCAGGTAACCCTCCTGCCATTGGCTGCACCAGCCCCAAATCCTGCCCACCTCTCATTGTCCATCCTGTTCACCTGGGCCCTCCCTCACACCATCCCCGTGTCCTTCCTCCATTGGCCGACAGCACAGCCCGTGAGTTGGCGTTGGCTCATTGATGGAATGACTGAGACACTTGGTGAAGGGGAGAGGTGGTGACGTGCCAAGAACGAGGCTTTGGATTGGCTGAGGCTGTCTCAGCCATGGCGGACAGTCTGAGGGGACTGGGTCACAATTTCTTGGTCATTTGAACCCGTAATGGAGCCAATTGAAGTTTCTGGATTGTTCCTCATCAAAAGACGCCTTTCCGAATTTCAGTTCGTCATGTTATTCTGTTTGCGAATTTTGTGTCGCCTCGAGACGGTTTCTCTCTTTCTTAATATCACAAAAGGTTCCAGTGGGGATGTGTAACCTGATTGACCCTTTAGACTCCAACATGGGACTGTTCCAGCATTTCATCATCGAGTACAGGAGTTGGTCCATCTTTGTACGAGATGTTGATGAGGTCACATTTGGAATACTGCGTGCAGTTCTGGTCGCCCGACTATGGAAAGGATATTATTAAACTAGAAAGTGTGCAGAAAAGATTTACTAAGATGCTGCCTGGATTGGAGGGTTTGAGTTAAAAGGAAAGTCTGGATAGGCTGAGGTTTTTATCCCTGGAGCGTCGAAGACTGAGGAGGTGACCTTACAGAGGTCTATACAACCATGAGAGGCATTGATGAGGCAGTAAGCTTCCCCCCATTGTAGGGGAGTTGAAATCGAGATGGCACAGGTTTAAGGAGCGAGATACAAAAGTGTCCAGAGGGGACATGTTTTTAACAGAGAGTGGCGAGGGTCTGGAACTGTCACGATGGAAGCGAGTACAATTTCATCATTGACGAAACGTTGAGACAGGGACATGGATGGGATCAGGAGGGAGGGATATGGACCAAACGCTGGCAAATGGGTCGAGATTAATTGTGAACACGGGGCAGCATGGGCAGGTTGCGGTGATGGGCCTGTTCCGGTGCTGTTGACCCTGGATTATGTCTGTGCTGGATCTGTCAGACACTCACTGACCTATACCTGTCCACTGCAGACGTAGAGACGTACAGCACGGAAACAGAGCCTTCCGCCCAACTCCTCCATGCCGACCCGATATCCTCTAATTAATCTAGTCCCTTTTGCCAGCACTTGGCCCATATCCCTCTGAACCCTTCCTATTCATAGACCAATCCAGCTGCCTTTTAACTGCTGTATGGTGGGCATCCCTGACCGATCCACATTGACAGCCCCGCTCCGAGCTGCCCCCTGGAGAAGGTGGGGGTGAGCTGTCTCCTTGACCCGCTGCAGTCCATGTGCTGTGGGTAGACCCACAATGTCCTGAGGGAGGGGATTCCAGGATTCTGACCCAGCCACACTGAAGGAATGGTGATATATTTCCAAGTCAGGATGGTGAGGGGATTGGAGGGGAACTTGCAGGGGGTTGGTGTCCCCATGTGTCTGCTGCCCTTGTCTGAGATGGAAGTGGCTGTGAGGTTGGAAGGTGCTGCCTGAGGATCTTTCATGAATTTCTGCAGTACAGCTTGTAGATGGCACACACTGCTGCTGCTGAGGGTCGGTGGGAGAGGGAGGGGATGTTTATAGATGTAGGGCCAATCAAGGCGGGGGGGGGGGCTGCTTTGTCCTGGATGTTGCCACGTTTCCTGAGTGTTGTGAACCTGTCCCTATCCAGAGCAAGTGGGGAGTATTCCATCACACTCCTGACCTGTGCCTTGGAGATGGTGGACAGGCTTTGGGGAGTCAGGACAGTGAAGGGGTTAAAGGATCAGTCGGCCCAGTTCCCAAAGAACGTGGCCTTGCTCTTGCCTCGATTTACGTTGGCTCCTGAGGCTAGTTAAAACTGGTCGCAGATACTCATGAGTCTGCGCACTGACTGTGGGTCAGAGCTGAAAATGACAGAGTCATCCATGTGCAGGGAGGCTTTGACCTGCAGCCTTCTGCTGCACAGAATAGTCACCCCTCTCAGGCTTACACCCTTCCTAATAGACTCAGCAAAAGGCTCCATCCAGCACACAAATAAGGTAGGAGAATGTGGACAGCCCTGTCTAACTCCAGATCTGATTGGGAAGCTTTCTGATTCCCACCTATTGATTGAGACGACACTAACAATTTTGATGTAGAGCAGTCAGACCCAATTGCAGATTTCCTCCCCAAAGCCCATTTTGGAGAGCACGTCCCACGTGTGTGTGTGATATCCTGTCAAAGGCCTTCGCCTGGTCCCGGTTCATATGACACACATCCATCCCCTTGTCTTTCACGTAGGTGATCGTATCCCTGAGGAGCGTGAGGGTCTCACAGATCGTCCTGCCCAGGTTTGATCAGGGTGGATCACTGATCCCAGAGCAGACCTAACCTTAGAGAGGATTTTGTAATCTGTATTCAGCAGTGAAATTGGGCACCAATTTCTAATTTTCTCCAACTCCCCCTTCCACTTGTAGATGAGGGTGATGACACCTTTCCTCATGGATTCGCACGTGATCCCTGACAGAGTCATACTGTTGTACAACTCTCAGAGGTCCTTCCAACCAAGTCCCACGGAGCCAAATACAAAATGGCTGGTAAGTTGTCACTTCTCGGAGTTTTATTCTTTACTAAGAACTCGAGGGCCTTGGTCTCCTCATCCAGACATAACAGTGGTCCAGTCTCTCCCACACACCGTCATCTAAGATCTCCGTGACCGAGGACAGGAATGACCAGGAGGTCACGCTGTCTGTGGGCTTATTGTCACACAGTCCAGCGTAAAGGATTTGCTGATCCTCAGGATATCAGACTGAGATGACATTACTGAGCTGTCTTCCTCCTTCAGGCTGCTGAGCTCAGAGCTCTCCCTGTGCACCTTCTGGAAGAAGAAACATGAGCATGTCTCATCCTGCTCCACAGTGTGGACCCTTGAGCAGATTCTCTTGGAGGTCTCCGAGGCAAAGAGCGACGCTTGCTGGCTTTTCAGAAGGCCAGTTAGTCTCTGCATCATGGGGCTGTGAGTCTGCGAGGGGAGGCAGAGAGTAACCAGGCACCTGAGTTCCTGAGGGGGAGAATTGACAACAGTGAGATAGCCGGAGAGAGGGGAGGTGTTTATTGGGTTTTTTGGTGGGGGGGTGGTATGGTGGAGGGGGGTGTGGTGGAGGGGGGTGTGGTGTGGGGTGGAGGAGCTTTTGCGAGATAGTTGGGGAGAGCATGAGAGGCAAAGGGTGGGGTTTCGTGGAGGAGCTGTCTCCACAGGAACGGGATTCAATGAAGCCATTCGGGGCTAATCCTGAGGAGCAGACAGGACCAGGATCTTTTAGTAGGGCACAGGCATGACGGGCCAAAACAACTCCCTCTGCGATGTAAAACCTGTGTAATTGTTGCACATGGATCTTGCTGTGTCACAGGCCAGTCAGTTCACTCAGACTCATTTACATCTGCACCAGGGACTGGGGCTCAGCGTAATATTGGGGGCAGCAAAATATTTTTGGGGGACACATTTGGTGATGCAAATATTTGGGAGAGCAAAATCCTAATCGAAAGGGCATAAACTTTGGATGTGAACGAAAATGGGGGTAAAATTTGGGGCCACTTTCAGGTCTGAAAGAGAACAAGAAAGGGAGGGTGAGCAAGAAATAGGGGGAGCTCAGTGACAGAGAGTGGTTGGAGAAAGAGGGACAGAAACAGAGGGAGAGAGAAAGTTAGAGAAAGACAGACAGCCTGAGAAGGGGAGAGAGAAGGACAGAGAGTGACAGTGAGAGAGAAAACACAGAGAGAAAATGGAGAAGTCAGACCGAGACAAACATGATTTAAGATAGTAGTTGGACCGCTCCGTATCACCTGTCCTTCGTGGAGAAGTTTATGAAGAAAAACACCTTTGACCACAAGTCCATCAGGAAGTGGTCAGCACGTAGTGTCCTTGAGACCCTTCGGGAAAAGGAGAGGGCGAATCCTGTCGAGCGGTTCCCTGAGCAGACTGTCAAAGCCATTTGGCAGAATGCCTCATCGCCAGAACTTTCCAACAAGCACCAAGACATGGCTTGGCTGGTGGTGAGAAGGGCTCTGCCTGTGAGATCCTTTATGCAGGCCCGGACTCTCAGCCGCACCGCACGCTGCCCTCGAAGCGGCTGCGGGGGGGGGACGAGACTGTCACACACCTCCTTCTGGAATGTGCCTACGCAGAGGAAGTCTGGAGAGGAATGCAGTGGTGTTTGTCGAGGTTCGTCCCGAGCAGCGCTGTGACGCGGGACTCCGTGCTCTACGGCCTGTTCCCAGGGACGCACACCGAGACGAACATCAACTGTGCCTGGAGGATCATCAACTCGGTGAAGGACGCTCTCTGGGTGGTCCGAAACCTGCTGATCTTCCAGCTGAAGGAGTTGACCCTGATTGAGTGTCCTGGATCAGTGGTGCTGGAAGAGCACAGCAATTCAGGCAGCATCCGAGGACAGACAAAATCGACGTTTCGGGCAAAAGCCCTTCATCAGGAATAAAGGCAGAGACCCTGAAGCGTGGAGAGATAAGCTAGAGGAGGGTGGGGGTGGGGATAGAGTAGCATAGAGTACAATAGGTCAGTGGGGGAGGAGATGAAGGTGATAGGTCAGGGAGGAGAGGGTGGAGTGGATAGGTGGAAAAGGAGCTGGGCAGGTCGGACAAGTCCGGACAAGTCAGGGGATCAAGTTGCTGGAGGTTAGAAACTAGGATGAGGTGGGGGAAGGGGAAATGAGGAAGCTGTTGAAATCCACATTGATGCCCTGGGGTTGAAGTGTTCCGAGGCGGAAGATGAGGCGTTCTTCCTCCAGGCGTCTGGTGGTGAGGGAGCGGCGGTGGAGGAGGCCCAGCACCTCCATATCCTCGGCAGAGTGGGAGGGGGAGTTGAAATGTTGAGCCACGGGGCGATTTGGTTGATTGGTGCGGGTGTCTCGGAGATGTTCCCTAAAGCGCTCTGCTGGGAGGCGTCCAGTCTCCCCAATGTAGAGGAGACCGCATCGGGAGCAACGGATACAATAGATGATATTAGTGGATGTGCAGGTAAAACTTTGATGGATGTGGAAGGCTCCTTTCGGGCCTTGGATGGAGGTGAGGGAGGAGGTGTGGGCACAGGTTTTACAGTTCCTGCGGTGGCAGGGGAAAGTGCCAGGATGGGAGGGTGGGTCGTAGGGGGGCGTGGACCTGACCAGGTAGTCACGGAGGGAACGGTCTTTGCGGAAGGCGGAGAGGGGTGGGGAGGGAAATATATCCCTGGTGGTGGGGTCTGTTTGGAGGTGGCGGAAATGTCGGCGGATGATTTGGTTTATGCGAAGGTTGGTAGGGTGGAAGGTGAGCACCAGGGGCGTCCTGTCCTTGTTACGGTTGGAGGGGTTGGGTCTGAGGGCGGAGGTGCGGGATGTAGACGAGATGAGTTGGAGGGCATCTTTAACCACGTGGGAAGGGAAATTGTGGTCTCTAAAGAAGGAGGCCATCTGGTGTGTTCTATGGTGGAACTGCTCCTCCTGGGAGCAGATACGGCGGAGGCGGAGGAATTGGGAATACGGGATGGCATTTTTGCAAGAGGTAGGGTGGGAAGAGGTGTAATCCAGGTAGCTGTGGGAGTCGGTGGGTTTGTAGTAAATGTCAGTGTCAAATCGGTTGTCACTGATGGAGATGGAGAGGTCCAGGAAGGGGAGGGAGGTGTCAGAGATGGTCCAGGTAAATTTAAGGTCAAGGTGGAATGTGTTGGTGAAGTTGATGAATTGCTCAACCTGATTGAGTGCCTGATTGAGTGTTGCAGACTGGCACATTCCAAGGTCCAGGACTACGTGTTGAGGGACGCGCTGAAGCTTGGGGCAGCTGCCGCCAAGGCGCGGTGGGGAAAGACCACTGTGTAACATCTGCCTGCCTAACGAAGAACAGGGGGCCCACCCAGTCATTTGGGCTCCGCTGACGCCTCAGCTCAAAATATAATCATACCGACCTGTAAATAGGAATGATTACTCTGTTTTCGGTATGCAAACAAATGGGATGTTTACATATGTATGGCATGTCCAGTTGTACAGATCATCAAAGTATTTTATGAATAAAGTATATTTTTGAAATAAAAAAAAATTTAAGATGTGGACAGACTGAAGGTGACACTCACTATCCCAGTTAGTCCTAGCTCTCCTGATGGTTTCTCATTCTCCCTGTCTCCCATGACGGACAGACAGTGATGCTGGAGTTTGCTGGAGTGTATCAATCAGTGTGTCTGTATGTTTATGTGTATCTCTGTGTCTCTGTCCAATGGTGTCTCTGTGTTTTGGGTGTGAATCCTCTCTCTGTCTCTCTCCCTCTCCATGTGTTTAAAGTGATACAATGCCACCCCCTGCTGGATTCCCCACGACACTGCACAAGCAGCAGATTTGTTTTTGGAGAAAACATCGCAGTCTGTGAATTTGTGCAAATTAGTTTCGTTCTTCTTTGGAGACAGAGCCAATGCTTTGCAGCGTTCTCCCTAAGATATGCGGGGAAGCAGATGAACGTGCCCACCTTTGTATCCTTTTATACTTAGAATTTGTGAGAAAACATTGCATCAGAAAACATTGTAAGCTGCAGAAAGTGCAGTCGGAGGTGTCTGGATAAAGTTGCAGTGGAAATACTCTAACGTGTATAATGTCAGGAATACTGCTCAGAGACAAATCATTTGCACATTGCAGAGGGAGCACAACATTTCTCTACATATGCAAGTTCCACACCAAGGGAGCCCAGTCTAAGTGCAGCCCTCTCCACACTGCGCTTGTATGCGTGTCTCTGTGTGTGTGTGTGTGAGAGAGAGAGAGACGGAGTGGAAGAGAGTGTGTGGGTGCATGTGCAGCTATGTATTGATGGTGCTGCCAGTTTGAATGGTGCTGCGAGTTGCTACCCTCCCTCCCTTCCTCTCAAACTGAATGATTGAAGATTTTAACGCTCTCCCACCCCATGGGTAGTAGTGTGGGCAGGCTGGAAAGGGAGGCATTGCATCACTTTCAGTGCAGGGGAGTTTGGTTGCACGATTTTGACTCTGTTCCATGACAGGAAACATCCAATTAGACTGCATTGGAGTAGCAGCTCATTGAAATTAGCCGCCTTGATGCTGAAAAGTAGGGAGCCCAGCCATTTGTTATCATACATATGTTTTATTTATTCATAATGCAAGAAATGCATGCACCAAGACATTTCGCTGTGTTACTGAACTTCGCTCTGAATCCCAACAATGTTGCTGCATAAATAAGTATTTGTTGGGTAGGTTCTGATAATTAGATTAGATTGGATTGGATTCCATACATGGTGGAAACAGGCCCTTCGGCCCAACCAGTCCACACCGACCCTCCGAAGAGTAACCCACCCAGATTCATTTCCCTAATGTCATGTAATCATCTGCCACAATTTCTCACATCGAAACAGCTCCGACAGCACTCATGTAGATCACGACCATCCAGGACAAAGCAGCCTGTTGATTGGCACCACACCCACTCCGTCCACCACCGATACCGGGTAGCAGCAGGGTGTAGCATCTGCAAGAAACACTGCAGAAATTCATCAAAGATCCTCGGGCAGCACCTTCCAAGCCAATGGCCACTTCTATCCAAAATGCCAATGGCAGCAGATGTACGGGAACATGACTCCTGCAAGTTCCCATTCGAGGCACTCACCATCCTGACTTGGAAATATATTGTAGTCCCTTCACTGTCACTGTCAAAATCCTAGAATTCCCTCCTGAACAACATTGTGGG
Source organism: Chiloscyllium plagiosum (assembly GCF_037043375.1). Classification (NCBI taxonomy): domain Eukaryota; kingdom Metazoa; phylum Chordata; class Chondrichthyes; order Orectolobiformes; family Hemiscylliidae; genus Chiloscyllium; species Chiloscyllium plagiosum. The sequence continues at coordinate 37,142,905 of NW_028270178.1, forward strand.
TGTGTCTACCGCACATGGACTGCAGCAGTTCAAGAAATAGCTCATCTCAACGAGCGGGAGATAAATGCTGGGCCGAGACAGTGATGGTCACCTTCCCACAAGTGAATTTTATATCATTTCATGGTCTGGAAACAGTAGGACCCTCGTTTGAATTTTACTGAGGAGTTTCAGTTATTCATAACGCACAAAATTCATGGAACCAGTTGTTTACTGCATTTGTAATGACACGGTGGTAAACCCTTCTGCTCATTAAACCAAATCCCCAGGAAAGCTCACTTCATCTCGTAATCTGTTAAAGTACGAGTGACAGAGAACTCCCAAATTCTGCTATTCAATGAAAAAATATCAATTTATTCTCTAACTCTGTAAGTGAACATTAAACAACAACTATTTACAACTCTCAGCCTCCTGTCTCTTAAAGGTTTGTTATCTCCCTCCCACTCAATAACAATGTTGTTCCAATAAAAGCCCCTGTTAAAAATTCATCAAATACAGACAGCAGCTGCCATCCCTGGTGTCTGTCTTCCTCTGGCTGTAAATCTCTTTTGCTGCAAAGACGTTTCATATGAGAAAGGTACCTTTGATAGAGAGTGTTTATCTGGCGGTCAAGCTGACAACGGCAGTTGATTGATCTCTCTGGCTCCCAAACCGGCTTCTTTATATTTTTTTTTTCTTTTTCTTTTTTTTTTTCTTTTTCTCTTTGGTTTTACAAGCAGTGCCCTTTTCCCCTGTTAATTTTTTTCTCCACACTAATTTTTTTTATTACCCCCACACTACCACCTAAGTGCGGTAGTGCTTATTTTTTCCCCAGTACCCATGGTGTGTGTGTGTGCAGGTGTGAGACACAGTGAAAGACACAAGGTGCACAAATCTTTATTCAAATTCCACCACCAGGAAGACAGGAAAACATCCGGGTGGCCAGTGACAAACACTGCCCTTCACATCAAAAGGCAGTGCTGTGTGATCAAAACAGTGAAGGGGAGGGCAGGGGCTAAATCAAAATAGAATTGGAGGGAGAAATACTGCACTCCACTCCCTGCGGCGCCCACCTCTCCCTGAACAACTCCAGGGTGTTGGTGGACACCGCGTGCTCCTTCTCCAAGGACACCCGGGCCCGAACGTAACCGCGGAAGAGGGGCAGGCAGTCGGCCCTAACCACCCCCTCCACGGCCCGCTGCCTGGACCTGTTAATGGCCAGTTTGGCCAGGCCCAGGAGCAGACCCACGAGGAGGTCTTCAGACCTGCCCTCCCCCCTCCGTACCGGGTGCCCGAAGATCAGGAGCGTGGGACTGAAGTGCAGCCAAAAGCAGAGGAGGAGATTTTTAAGAAAGTCAAAAAGGGAGTGCAAACACCCACACCCAATATACACGTGGTCCACGGACTCCACAGCACCACAGAACAAGCAGTTGGGCTGGGAGTCCGTGAATCACTGCAATCTGTGGTTGCAGGGGACTGCTGCGTGCAGCGCCCTCCACCCCAGATCCCCGAGAGAAAGGGGGAGGACTCCCGCGTAGAGAGCCCTCCACTGGGGACCCCCACCGCCCGGTGGCAAATGGGCACGCCAAGGCATGTCCGGACGGTGGATGAGGGAGAAGAGGTGGACGGTCTGCAGCAGCAGTCTATACAGAGCCCTCCTTTTTACCCCCTGGAAGGGAACAAAATTAAAATTCCGGAGGCGGCTCAGGTTGTGGGGCACAGGCTCCCGCGGGAAGTACGGGACCTTGGGGCCAATGTGAAATTCCGTCCGGGCTGGGGTGAGCGCGGATGGGATCCCACCGCACACCTGAGCGTCCTCCAACTGGTGCACTACGTCGGGTCCGAGCACCGCCATTTTAAGGCGTCAGATGGCGGTGGCCACGTACTGGACGTCTACCGCTGCCCTGCTCGCTATGTCCTGCGGCAGCGTCCAGCCCAGGCCCCCGGCACCCAGCACGTCCCCGACCCTGGTCACCCTCGCTGCCACCGCCCTCCCCTCCGACAGCCACTCGAACCCGCGAGTACGGGAGGTGCGGGTTCCTGAGCAACGGCTCCCTGACGACAGCCGCTACTCCAGCCGGAGGGGAGGCGCGACGCGATTCGACCATGTTCCAGACAGTGATCAGGTCCTGGTAAAAGACAGGCAGCGTCTTGAGGGCGACCTCCAAACCGTCACGGTCGATGAACAGGAGCTGCGTGTCGTAGTTGAGGCTACGCACCTGGCGGAAAAAATACGTCGCCAGGGCACACCACCTAAAAGACCCAGGAACATTACAGAGAGAAGCGACTCATGGTGATTTGACCGGAGGGCCCAGACCTCAGGCGAGGAAGTATTTGAGAACGAGAATCCTTCATGGTAATCTCAAACTGGTATTGGGAATTGAACCCACGCTGTGCACATCACACTGCTCTGTAAACCAACAATACAGCCAACTTAGCTAAACTGATTGCCCCTCCGACTTCTTTATACCCGAAACATCGGATCGTGTCATTGGTTCAAGGTTGACAAAAACAAGAATTCAAATTCAATTGGGTTTTATTATCGAAGGGCATTATTTAAGCTGTTTGGCTGTTTTTACATCAGTTCGAATTTAACAGAATGTTACTTATTTTCAATTTTCCAGCACAATCTGAGACTGCTCATCAATCACATGACAGATTCCTGCAAACTCTCAGTGCAAAACAGCTTTCACTCTCTTTTAAAGGGACAGTACACACCTTCAACTTCATAACACATACTGACATTTGCTGTGAACCTGGACAATGGTGCTGCATAATAATTGTGTTTGTGCAACAACTTGGGTTCTGCAGCATGTAACCAACTGAACTGAAGTGATATTGAAAAGTGAGTAATCATCAGGATTGATTCCTTGAATGACATAATAGAAGAAATCTACAACAGTAATTAACCACAGGAGGATGAAGCTCCTAAAGATGGTGAAGAGCAAAATCATGGACTTCCTTCTGCTCTCCATCTCTAGGTCTCTGCAAATCTGTCCTTTGCTCTCACTGTTCACCTCTTCCAGACTTGACTGGTCACTAAAACGTGTCTGTCAGATAATTGAACAACAGAATTAAAGTGAATGGCAGTAAACGGGTCAAAACCATATCATGCCAATGTAATGCCATCACCAAGTCTCAGTATAGTAGCCTGGCTTTGTATAACAGACGAATGGCACATTACTGATGATCCACCAAGGCTCATATTGAAAATAGCTGCAGGTAGTTGCTGGAAACACAGTCGCAGTTTTCTCAGTGCAATACTTTATTCTCAGCTTCTGACAATAACTGGTCACAAATTGTGCAAAGGAGAAAGTGACAGTGAACCAGACAGAACAGTTCCTGGCAGATAATACAGGACCCAAGTAACACTGCACACAGAGTGATGACCAGGAAAGACTACAGATAATAATAGGGAAACCTCCATTGTATAACATCAGTGATAATAACCATCAGATCAGCAGTTCCCATAACCACTCGGTAACAAGTAGTTCACGGCGAAACACCACACTTTCCCCGGGAAAGGATAACAATTGCCAGCAGATTAACTGAAGAAGACAAATGGGAAAAGGAGCTGTGAATTATTGATCGGAAATTGTCACTTCCTGTTCCACAGAGCAACAATAAGCTTTTACCACCAAACACCAGCGCATAGAATGAGTGGTTGGGGTTGAGTGAGTTGAATTTTAAGACCTGTGCACCCACCTCAGGTTGTCCTCCAACCCAATCACTCCAGAGACTATGAAATTTGGAAAGAGACTGAGCTCACGGCCCATCCTTGGAAAGCAGAAGGAAATCTGTGATTTTGTTTGGTTGCAAGTTAACTATTTGAATGAGTGTAATAGATTGTTAAACTTCTCACCTCCAGCTCTGGCAGAGCCCCATGAGAAACCTCGCTCCTAGCTCACTCATAGAACTGGTGACTGGACTGTTGATAAACCAAACATTCTCCATCTCCTTGGATCAGGTCAAATTGTAATTGGAGCCACAACAGGACCAGGAAACAGGTCATCAGAACCTGTGGAAGATTTCAAACAAGACTATCCAGTGTGACTTACATGAATGCAGTGTAACAGAGTGCATGGCTCCCTTAGTGACATTGTGTGAGCATCAGGACTGCTGTGATATTTACACTGTAAATCTACACATCTTGTCATGCAGGAATCAGGAGGGCAATCTGTCAAGATTTGAAACATATGACCAGAGATGGTGAAGAGGACAGAATTACCAGAAGGGATGGTAGTTAAATGGAGCTGTATAAACCAAAGCAGCGTGTCTATGCCTCAATTCCTTTGCTTTTAAAAAAGAACGACCTCAGTTAAACTTCCCAACTGATCCAGAATCCACTGCTGTTTGTGGAAGAGAGTTCCAAAGCTCTCATACCGTTTGTGTGTCAAAGTGCTTCGTTACATCTCTCCTGAACGCTTTGGTCCTAATTCTCAGACTCTGCTCCCTTATCCCAGAATCCCCAAACAATGGAAATAATTTATCTTTCCATGTCTTTTCCTTTCAATACCTTGTAGGGCTTCACTTATATCACACCTAAACCATCAAAATCTAGCAAAAACAGGACCTATTTCTATAACAAGAACAAATTGCTCAGCAGGACTGGCAGCATCTGTGGGAGAGAAAACAGAATTAATGTTTCAGAGGCAGAGACCAACTTGCCTGATCTCTCGTCATATCTTCAAACCAAGTGAAACCGGAACAAATGAAAGAACGCTGAGGTCAGAAAACGCTGCAGCAGCAGTGAAGTTGGGAGACTCTGTCAGTGGAGAATTATACTGAGAATGCTGCTCAGTGAATCGCTACCCCAGTTCCTGTGTCTGGATAAGGTTCACCAGTCAGCTACCTGGAAACATTATTCTCCAAACGTTAAGAGCAGTGAGCAGATTGAAACAATTTGAATTGTCATACCAGGGATACCAATAAAAGCAAGGATGGTATCGAACTCCTACCCCACATGTTGAATTGGCCCATACATTGTTCCGTGTGAGGTGATCTGTGCCTTCAGGCAGCTGACCAGCTCTTTGTATGGAACTCTGAGCTGACGCATTTCCAGAGATGCTGCCTTATACTGAATGGAAGCTCATTGGGAAATCGAGGTTACAGCATTTCTCAGCTTTGTTGCTGTTTTTCAAATTTCTGAAAATGAATAAACTAGTTACTACTACGAGTTTGATCCCAATTATGGAGGAGCATTGCTGCTCAGTCCATCGTAATGAAATAACAAAAACAGAGTCTGGAATCTGCCAGCGATAACGCTGTCCATTCAAACGCCATGAGCTCCATTCCAAGATCACAAAATATTTCAATTGATGCTGCATCACATTTATTACAAGTGTGAAAATATGTCTCAGAGCTGTCCTGTCGGAGCTGCTGTCTTTAAATAAGTCCATATTACACAGGAGGAGGTGCTGGACATCCTAAAATGCATCAAGGTGGATATATCCGCGGAGACTGATAAGGCGTAGTCTAGAAGTGTATGAGAAGGGAGGGAAGTGATTGCTGCGCCCCTATTAGTGTCATCGATAGTCACAGGGGAGGTGCCAGAAGACTGGAGGTTTGCTAACGTGGTGCCATTATTTAAGAAAGGAGGTGAGGAAAGCCCAGGGAACTATAGACCGGTGAGCCTGGCATCGGTGGTGGGCAAGTTGTTGGAGGGAATCCTGAGGGACAAGAGTTACATGCATTTGGAAAAGCAAGAACTGATTAAGAGACAGTCAACATGGCTTTGTGCATGGGAAGTCATGTCTCATGGGCTTGATTAGGTTTTTTGAAATAGTAACAAGAGGATTGATGAGGGCAGAGTGGTGGACATGATCTGTAAGGACTTCAGTCAAAGATTCAGCAAGGTTTTTCATGGTAGATGGTTTGGCATGGTTAGCTGGCTTGTAATAGAGGAAAGACTCGCCATTTGGTTACAGAATTTGGGTTGAAAGTAGACGACACAGGGTGGTGGCAGAGAATTTCTTTTCGGGCTAGAGGCCTGTGACCAGTGGTGTGCCACAATGATTGGTGCTGGGTCCTCTACTTTACATCATTTATGTAAATGACTTGGATGTGAACGTAAGAGGTATTGTGAGTAAGTTTGCAGATGACACCAAAATGGGAGGTATAGTGGACAGCGAAGAAGGTGACCTCAGAGTAAAATGAGATCTTGATCAGATGGGCCAATGGGCCGAGGAGCGGCAGATGGAGTTTAATTTAGATAAATGTGAGGTGTTGCATTTTGGAAAGGCAAATCAGGGCAGGACATAGACACTTAATGGTAAGGTCCTGGGAGTGTTACTGTACAAAGAGACCTTGGAGTCTGAGTTCATAGTTCATTGAAATTAGAGCTGCAGGTAAATAGAATAGTGAAGAAGCTCTTTGCTCTGCTTTCCTTTATTGATTAATGGATTAGAGTTTGACGTCATGTTGTAGCTGTACAGGACATTAGTTAGGCCCCCATTGGAATACTGCGTGCAAATCTGGTCTCACTCCTGTAGGAAGCACGTTATGAAAGTTGAAAGGGTTCCAAAAAGATTTACAAATATGATGTCAGGGTTGGAGGGTTTGAGCTTAAGGGAAAGGTTGAATAGGCTGGAGCTGTTTTCCCTGGAGCATTACAGGCTGAGGGATGATCTTATACAGGTTTATAAAATGATGAGGGGCATTGTTAGCATAAATAGAGAAGGGTTTTTTTTTCCCCCGGGATGGGGAAGTCCAAAAAGAGAGGGCATATATTTAAGGTGAGAGGGGAAGGATTTAAAAGGAACCTAAGGGGCAACATTTTTACACAGAGGGCAATGCTTATATGGAATGCCAGAGGCAGTCATGGAGGCTGGTACAATTACAACAAGTAAGCGGCATCTTGATGGATATTTGAACAGGAAGGGTTGAGAGGGATATGGGCCGAATGCTGGCAAATGGCATGAGATTTATTTAGGATATCTGGTCGGCATGTTTGAGTTGGACTGAAGAGCCTGTTTCCATGCTGTACATCTCCTTGGCCCTGTCGTTGGCTAGTCGAATAAAGGGAAACTGATAGAGGTCTTACAGTGTTGAAAGAATAACTGGGGAAAGTGTCAGACTCATTTGGGAGAACTGCAGCAATCTACTAGTGGACGTGAAAAGACGTGGACGCTGTCCTCAATGAATAATTTGCATTTGTTTTCACAGTGGATAATGGTGACAAAGGGATGGACTGAATGATGTGATAAAATTACCTCAGAGAGAGAGAGTGGAAGTCCTCGTTGGTTTAGCAGCCCTTACACTGGACTAATCTGAAGGCATGGATGAGTTGCATCCTATGCTGTTAAAGTGGTTAAGAAAGGATAGATCAAAGGCCCTGCCAGTAATGTTCAAATCCTCTCTGCCCACAGGTGAAGTGCAAGGTAACTAGGGAACTGCGAACATTATCCAAGTGTCACAATAATGGAGAAAGTGAGAGATCAGGAAATTAGAGCTACGTCAGTGTCACCTCAGTGGTGGGCAAGTGATTATCAATAATTCTTATCAATACAGATGTGAATCAGAGATGGTCAGCAAGAATTTGTTAAGGGAAGGTTGTGTTTGACAATTTTTTTTTATTGAGGAGGAAACCGAGATTGTTGCTGAGAGAAATGCATTTGGTTTAAAATCTGCATGGGTTTTAACAAGTGTTTGATAAATTCCTTCATTGAAGACTGGTATGTAAAGGTCCACAGGATGCAAGGCAATGTGGCACATTGGATGCAAAATTGATTGAGAGGCAGAAAGCAGAGAGAGGTAGTAGAGGGATGTTTCTGTGTTTTTGAGTCAAACAGCATGGAAACAGACCGTTTGGTCGAACTCATCCATGCCAACCAGATATGCTGAACTGATCTAGTCCTGTTTGCCAGAATATGGCATGTGTCCTTTTAAATTCATTTACCTATTCAGATGTCTTTTAAATTGTTGTCATTTCATCTGCCTCCAACACTTCCTCTGAGAGCTTGTTACTTGAGGACCTTATCTAGTGGGGTTGTTCTGGGCTTGATGCTATTTATGGTGCACTTTCGGGATTTGGAGTTAAATGCTTGTGCTATGAACAACAAGTTTGCATATGACATGAAAATTGATGGGGTGGTTAATAGTGAGAACAAGGGTGTATACTGGAGGAGGATATCAAGAGATTGGTGAGCTCTGCAGAGTAATGGCAAATGGAATTCAACTTGGAAAATAGTGAGAGGTTATGCAGTGAGATGTTGGGAAGGCTAACAGGCTTGAACAGTAGGACCATGGAGAACTGTGAAGATCAGTGCGGATTTGGGTTAGACATCCCTGAGGGTACAGGGCAGGTAGATAGATAAAGTTGGTCAGAAGGCAGATGGGATATTTGCATTTATAGCTAAGGTATAGAATAAAAGAGCAAGGGGAATATGCTGGAGAATAGGCCACAACGGGTACAGTCTAATGCCACACTGTAGGAAGAACACCTCAGCTTCCTTAGAAGAGTAAGAAAATTTGGCATGTCCACATTTGTATAGATGCACTATGGAAAGTTTCATATCCAGATGCATCACAGTGTAGAATGGCAACAGTTCTGCCAGAGATTGCATGAAATGACAGAGTCTTGAACACAGCCCAGTCTATCACACAAACAATTTTCCATCCGTCTACATTTCTCACTGCACCAAGAAGGCAGCCAACATAATCAAAGACCACTCACACCCCAGTTATAATCTCTTCCACCCTCTTTCATTGAGCAAAATATACAACAAATTTAAGAACACCTTCTTCCCCGCTGTTAGCAGACTTATATATTTTCGAGTTGATCTTTCTCTTGTACCTTTTCTGAAGATGTCCCACAACATTACCCTAGTGTATTAAGTACATTTGGGGTGGCACAGTGGCTCCCAACTGTTGCTTCACCTCGACGAACGCGGTTACAATTCCAGCATCAGGAGACTGTGCAAAGTCCACACCAACAGTCTCCCTGTGTCTGGGTGGGTTTCCTCCGGGTGCTCCGGTTTCCTCCCACAATCCAAAGATGTGCAGGTTAGGTGAATTGACCATGAAAAATTGCCAATAGTGTTCAGGTATGCGTAGATTAGAGGCATAAGTTCGGGATAAATGTAGAGTAATAAGGGAGGGAAATGTGTTTGCTGGGGTGGTTAACACTGGAGGGTCAGTGTGGACTTGTTGGGCCAAAGGGCCTGTTTCCACACTGCAGGGATTCTATCAAGTAAAGTATAATTTGTCTGGACAGCATGCAAAACAATACTTTTCACAGTTTCCCAGTGCATGTGAAAATAATAAATCAAATCAAATTTCCTTAACATAAATTGGGGGAGTCTGGTCTGGTCCATAACACCTTAAACCTCCATTCTCTCATAACTGACATTGCCATCGGAGGAAGATTGTGGAAAGGTGCTGAAGTAACAGGGTTGTTGTCATGGGTGACCTCAACTTCCCTAATACTGATTTGAAATCCCTTAGTGCAAATAGTTTGTGTGCAGCAGATTTTGTCAGGTGTGTCCAGGAAGGACAGGCTGACTAGAAGGGAGGCCATATTGATTTTGGTGCTTGGCAATGAACCAGGTCAGGCATCAGATCTCTCGATGGGAGAGCATTTCGGTGATAGTGATCACAACTTCCTGGCCCTTGCTATAGTCATGGAGAGGGATAGGAGCAGACAATATGGGAAAGTATTTAATTGGGGGATGGGGAATTACAATGCTATTAGACTGGAACTATGGAGCATAAATTGGGAGCTGATAATTTCAGGAAAATGCACAACCGAAAACTGAGCTTGTTTGGGGAGCACTTGTGAGTGCTTGATAGATTTATCCCAATGAGGCAAGGAAGGGATAGTAGGGTGAAGGAACCTTGAATGACAAGAGATTTAGAACATCTAGTCAAGAGGAAGAAGGAAACTTAAGGTTGAGGAAGCAATGACCAGGCAGGGCTCTAGAAGGTGACAAAGTAGCCAGGTAGGAACTGAAAAATGGACTTTGGAGAGCTAGAAAGGGGCCATGAAAAAGCCTTAGCAGGTTGGATTAAGGAAAACCCAAAGGCATTCTACACCAGTGTGAGGAATAAGAGGATGGCCAGAATGAGGGTATGGCTGATCAGGGATAGTGGAGGAAATTTGTGCCTGGAGTCAGAGGAGGTGAGGAGGTCCTATCATGAACACTTCAGTATTCACTACTGAGAGGAACCTGAACATTTGTGAGGACAGCGTGAAACAGGCAGATATGCTCACACAGGTTGATTTTAAGAAGTAGGATGTGCAGGAAATTTTGAAAAGTATGAGGATAGATAAGTCTCCTGGGCCAGACAAAATATACCCAAGGTTTATACAGGAAGCAAGGGAAGTGATTGCTATGTCTTTGGCTATGATCCTTGTCTCCTCACTGTCCACTGAATTAGTACCAGATGATTGGAGGGGGGCAAATGTCATTCCCTTGGTCAAGAAAAGGTATAGGTATAATCCTGGGAATTACAGACCAGCCGGTCTTACAGTGGTGGAGGGTGAATTATTGGAGAGGATTCTGAGGGATATTATTTGTGATTATTTGGAAAAGCATACCTTGCTTAGAAATAGTCAGCATGGCTTTGTGAGGGGCAGGTCATGCCTCACAAGCCTGATTGAATTCTTTGAGGATATGACAAAACACATCAATGAAGGTAGAGCAGTGGATGTGGTGTACATGGATTTTAGCAAGGCACTTGATAAAGTTCTCCATGGTAGGCTGATTCAGACAGTAAAGAGGCATGGCATACAGGGTAATTGGCTGTCTGGATACAGAATTGTCAGGCCTGTAGAAGACAAAGGGTGGTGGTAGATGGAATGTATTCAGCGTGGAGCTCCGTGACCAGTGACGTTCCACAGGGATCTGTGCTGGGAACTCTGCTCTTTGTGATGTTTATAAATGACTTGTATGAGGAAGTGGAAGGGTAGGTTAGTAAGTTTGCCAACGACACGAAGATTGGTGAAGTTGTGGTTCGTGTGGAGGGCTGTCGTAATTTGCAACAGTCTAGATTAGAGTGATGCTGGAAAAGCACAGCAGGTCAGGCAGCATCCGAGGAGCAGGGAAATCGATGTTTTGGGCAAAAGCCCTTCATCAGGAATAGAGGCAGGGTGCAGAGTGGAGACTCAAATGACAGGGGAGTGGGGTGGGAAGAAAGTAGTATAGAGTACAATAGGTGAATGGAGGTGGGGATGGAGGTAATTTGCAACAGGACTTTGACAGGATGCAGAGCTGGGCTGAGAAGTGGCAGGTGGAGTTCAGCCTGGAAAAGGGTGAAGTGATTAATATTGAAAGGTCGAAATTCAATGCAGAGGTGCATGAAGTGAATGAGATACGCTGGAGGGCATCACCATCCAGGTTTGTCGGAAAATTGCTGTCTTTGAAGAAGGAGGCCATCTGGTGTGTTCTGTTGTGGAACTGGTCCTCCTGGGAGCAGATGCAGCGGAGGCGGAGGAATCTGGAATAAGGGATAGCATTTTTTCAGGAGGCAGTCGTTGTGGGAGTTGATGGGTTTGTAGAAGGTGTCCATGTTGAGTCAGTCACCATTATGGAAATGGAGATGGAGGGGTGGGAGGTGTCTGAGATGGTCCACGTGAACCTAAGGACGGGGTGTAACGTGTAGGTGAAATTGATGAACTGCTCAACCTCCTCCTGGCGCCAATACAGTCATCAATGTAGCAGAGGAAAAGGTGGGAATGGTGCCGGTGTAACTGCGGAAGAAAGACTGTTCCACATAACCGACGAAGAGACAGTCATAGCAGGGGCCCATGCGGGTGCCCCTGGTCTGGAAGAAGTGGGAGGATTCAAAGGAGAAATTATCGAGGATGAGGACCAGTTCAGCCAAACGAATGAGAGTGTCAGAGGCAGAGTACTGTTGGGGTTACCAGGAGAGAAAGAACCGGAGAGCTTGGAGGCCTTTGTCATGGCGGATAGAGGTGTATAGGGACTGGATGTCCGTAGTGAGGATGAGGTGTTGTTGGCCAGCCAAACGAAAGTCATGGAGGAGGTGGAGGGCATGTGTGGTGTCCCGAATGTAGGTAGACCAGGGGGATAGGAAAGTATCAAGGTAGGTGGAGATGAGTTCGGTGGGCATGAACAGGCCAAGGCGATGCGTCGGTTGGGGCAGTCAGGTTTGTGAATCTTGGGGGTGTTTGAGGTAGAACCAGACGGTGCGGGGTTCCCGGACTATGAGGTTGGAAGCTGTGGGTGGGAGATTACCTGAGGTGATGAGGTTGTGTATGGTCTGGGAGATGGTGGTTTGGTGATGGGAGGTGAGGTCATGGTAAAGGGGGCAGTAGAATGAAGGACGAAACGTCAATTGTCCTGCTTCTCGGATGCTGCCTGACCTGCTGTGCTTTTAAGAAGCCATTTTGTGGTTAATAAAAGCATGCATAAAAATGATTATTCCTGACAATGGTCTAATTCCAGATTTTAGATCCTCAGAGGCAGAGGAAGAAGTGTTCGATGTCACAACGCGTCTTGAATTCGTGGATCTGGGTGTGGAGGGGGATGAAGGTAAGGCCTTTGTTGAGGACTGATCATTCATCCTCAGTGAGTGGGAGGTCTGGGGGGATGATGAAAACATGGCAGGGCTGGGAGCTAGGACCTGACGCTGGTTGTGGGGGACGGAGACTGCAAGTGGAGTGAGCGTGATAATAGAGAGACTGAGGGTGACGCGCACCCCGTGGGAGGGGTCGCGGTTGCTAGTGACTGTGGGATCCATGGGGTCGGAGGTGGCATGATGTGGATGATGCTGTCAGTGGTGTTCAGTTGAGTGACGTCAGTGGGGGCAGAAATGGTTGCGACTGTGGCAACAACGAGGCCGGAAGTGACAGAAGGTGTGGCGGAAGTGATGTTGTCGGGGGTGAGGGGGGTGGTGGCTGCGGAAGCAGCAACGATGGGGGTGGAAGTGACGTTCCAGTTAGGCCTCGTGTTTGTTTTGGTGGCAGTGTGTCTTGTAGTGGTCGTGGCGGCAACGGATCTATTAGCAGTCGCAGAGGTAGTTGTCTGGCTGATGATAGCGGAGGCAATATAATCAGCCGTGACTGTGGGCTCTCGGGTGGCAGGGATGGAAGTGGTGTCATAATTCACCATGGTGCTGGTGGCTGGAGCGGCCGTGTGGCTGATGGTGGCCGAGTGATTCTGGAATGGTCAAGGAATCCCAGATATTGAGGTGCGTACGCGGAATTTTTTTGTTCTTACAGTTTTTGACGTCAAATATGATGAAGAAACAAAACATGTGTTCAGTTTGTGAATTGTTCTGAGAATGTAAAACAGAAGAGGTCCTTTCCAGCTCTCAGAGTGTGTAGCCCTGAGCTGGGGCAGGGCTGACTGTAGAGAGATTAGCACACTCTTGTTCTCTTGTACATGCAGTCTCTAGCACACACATACACGCCTTCTCTCTCTCGGACGCATACACATTCTCTCTGTCTTCCGCATGTGCACACTTTCTCTCACACATGTGCACACTCTTTCTTTCGCACATGCTTTCTGTCTCTCTCTCTCACACACACACACACCCACACACACAATCTCGTTCTCTTATGGATGCAATCTCACAGTCACACACTCTCGCAAGCATTCACCCATACATGCACACGCTTCCTCTTTCTCGCATGCTCATGCTGTCTTTCACACCCACTCTCGTGCACGCTCTTTCTTGCACGTGCTCACTCTCGCTCACAGGTGCACACACTATTTCACGTGCACACGCTCTGTCTGATGCACACACACACTCTTTTGCATGCAAGCATTGACTTTCTGTCACGGGCATGCACATATTGTCTTTCTCTCTCTCGCACACTCATGCACAACTGCACTCTCTTTTGGATGCAAGCACTCTCTGTTGCATACACGCACTCTCTTTCTGTTGCACACACGCACTCACTGTCTCTTGCATGCTCTCTCTCATGCTCTACCTCAAATGCACACATGCTTTCTCTCTTGCATATACGCACTTTCTCTTGCACGCGTACACACTTACACATGCATACTCTCGCATGTACACACACTCTTCCACTCGCGCATGCACGCACTCTGCCTCAAGCACATACACACAGTCTCACTTTCATGCACAGTCTCTCACTCTCTCACGTTCATGCACACACATTCTCATTCATGCACACATCCACTCTCGCATTCACGTGCACATTCTCACATTCGTGCACACTCATGTTCACGTACACATGCTCACTCTCCCGTATTCACGCACACGCACAACCTCTCTCTCCCATTCATGCGTACTCTTTGTCCCTTTCACTCCCTCTGTCTTGGGTTCACGCGTACATTAGCTCTCCTGTTCACACACACACACACTCTCTCGTTCCCATTCACACACACTCTCTCTCGTGCATTCATGGACACACACACACTCTCTCGTGTTCATGCACACACTGTCTGTCTCCTGTTCGCACACACTCGCTCTCTCGCGTTTACGCACACTCGCTCCTGTTTACGCACATGCCATCTCACATTTACGCACACGCTGTCTCGTGTTTATGCACATGCTGTCTCGCATTTACACACACGTAGTCTCACATTTGCGCACACACTCTTGCATTTACACACACAATCTCTTGCGTTCATGTACACGGTCTCATGTTCATGCACACTCTTGCGTTCGTGCACAAACACACTCTTATGTTTGTGAACATATTCTCTCTTGCGTTCACGCACACAATCTCTCACATGCACACACACTTTCTGTGTTACTGCTCTCAGTTTAACATTTGAACACTGAGTTGATCTTGTCTTCAGTCTAACATCCAACATGCATCACTTCACATCGCACATTATTTCAGTTCTCCTGCAATTTCACCAGATTCCCCATGTCTTAACAGTCCCTATTGAAAACTGCAGGGCAGGTAGAGAATGGTGTTATATGCAGAGTAAAGCCTCCCTCGAAACTTTAACATTTTTAATTTCCCGGCCGTGTTCGGCGTGCGATTGGGTGCTGATTAAATCACCCACTTCCCCATCCTGTCACCAACAAACATACTCAAGACTGCTCTATCACTGAGTTAGACAGAGAGTATGTGTCCCTTCACACTTTCCCATCTGAAGCTCCCCAAGTCTGGGGAGAATGGGTTTAGATAGAGAGTAAAGATATCTCTCTATTGTCCC
Organism: Chiloscyllium plagiosum; assembly: GCF_037043375.1. Lineage (NCBI taxonomy): Eukaryota > Metazoa > Chordata > Chondrichthyes > Orectolobiformes > Hemiscylliidae > Chiloscyllium > Chiloscyllium plagiosum. Next base: position 37,157,982 of record NW_028270178.1, read on the forward strand.
ATCAAACACTCCCAGGACAGGGATAGCACATGGTTGGATACAGAGTAAAGATCCCTCTACACTGTCCCCAATCAAATACTGGATTAGTGGTGCTGGAAGAGCACAGCAGTTCAGGCAGCATCCAAGGAGCAGCAAAATCGACGTTTTGGGCAAAAGCCCTTCATCCTGAATCTGGTTTCCAGCATCTGCAGTCATTGATTTTACCCAATCAGATACTCCCAGGATAGTGGTAGCACGGGGTTAGATACAGAGTAAATCTCCCTCTACACTGTCCCAATTAAATATTCCCAGGACAGAGACAGCACAGGTTTAGAATAATAATGAAGCTGTCTCTACACTGTCCCCCAAGACAGGGACAGCACGGGTTTAGGTACAAAGGGGTTTGTGTACAAATGTGTTAAGAGTTCTTTGATGAAGTGACCAGGAAGGTTGATGAGGGCATGGTGGCGAACGTGTCCTACGTGGATTTCAGTAAGGCCTTTGATAAGCTTCGACGTGGTAAGCTGCTCTGGAAGGTTAGATCGTATGGAATCCATAGGGTGCTGGCAAATTGGATACACGATTGGCTTGATGGGAGGAAGCAGAGGGTAATGGTGGAAGGATGCTTCTCGGACTGGAGGCCTGTGACTAGTGGATGTCTCGGGGTCGTTGCTGGACCCATTGCTGTTTGTTATTGACATCAATGATTTGGATGAGAATGTACAAGGTACGATGAGTAAGTTTGCAGATGACACTAAAATAGCCGTTATTGTGGACAGTGAGGAAGGTTGTCAGAAACTGCAGCAGGACCTTAATCAGGTGGGGACGTGGGCCGAGAAATGGCAAATGGAGATTCATGTAGATGAGTGTGAGGTGCTGCAGTTTGGGACGTCAAGTCAAGGTACGAGTTTCATGGTGAATGGTAGAGCTTTGAGGAGTTTAGTGGAACAGAGGGACATTGCAGTTCAACTGCACGGCTCTCTGAAAGTGCAGTCCCAGGTAGACAGGGCAGTGAAGAAGGCTTTTGGCACATTGGCCTCCATCAGTCAGGGCATTGAATAAAGAATTTGGGAAGTTATATTGTAGTAATACAGGATGTTGGTGAGGCCACACTTGGAGTATTGTGTTCAGTTTGGGTCACCTTGCTATAGGAAGGATGTTATTAAACTGGAAAGAGTGCGTAAGAAATTTACAAGGATGTGGACAGGACTGAAGGGACTGAATTATTGGGAGAGGTTGGATTTCTTTCTTCAGAGCGTAGGAGACTGAGGGGGTACATTATAGAGCTATAAGATCAGGAGAGGCATGGATTGGGTGAATGCACTCAGTCTTTTTCCCAGGGTTCGGGAAGCGAGGAATAGAGAGCAGAGGGGAAGGAATAAAAGGGAACCTGAGGGGTAACGTTTTTATACATTGGGGGTGGTATGGATATGGAATAAGCTGCCAGTGGAAATGTAACAACATTTAAAAGGCATTTGGACAAATGCGTAGATAGGAAAGGATTTGAAGGATATGGGTGAAGTGCAGGGAAATGGGGTTGGTGTGAATGGACATTGTGGTCAGCATGGAGTAGTTTGGGCTGAAGAGCCTGTCTCTCTGCTGTTGGACTCAGACCCAATGACTCGATGACAACGTTAAGCAGCATTGTTGACAGTGCAGGGAGTACCATCAATTACAAAGGGAGATTGATAGACTGGGTGAATGGGTAAAACTGTGTTAGATGGAATTCAGTGCAAGCAAGTGTGTGGCTGTGAGTTTGGAGAACAAAGAGGGAGCACAAGAATGATCCTGGACCTCAGGGGTTACATTCTGAGAAGAGATTGTACAAATGAGGCCGGTTTCCTCTCGAATTGAGAAGTTTAAGGGGTGATCTGATCGATATTATTCAGGATAAGAAAAGGACAAGACAGGGTAGATCAAGATCAACGATTCCCACTGGTGAAAGATTCTAGAAGGAGAGGGAGCAGTGTCTGAGAATGAGGGCCTGGAGCGTTCAGGAGAGATATCAGGAAGCACTTTGACTCACAATGGGAGGGAGAGGTTTGGGACTCTCTTCCACAAACAACAGTGGATGCTGGATTAGTTATAGAGTCATAGAGATGTACAGCACGGAATCAGGTCCTTCAGTCCAACCCAGATATCCCAACCCAATCTAGTCCCACCTACCAGCACCCGGCCTATATCCCTCCAAATCCTTCCTATTCATATACCCAACCAGATGCCTTTTATATGTAGCAATTGTACAACCTCCACAACTTCCTCTGGCAGCTCATTCCATACATGTACCACCCTCTGCATGAAAATGTTTCCCCTGAGATCTCTTTTATATCTTTCCGCTAAACCTATGCCCCCTAGTTCTGGACTTCGCCACTCAGGGAAAAGACGTATCTATTTACCCTATCCATGCTCCTCATGATTTTATAAACCTCTATAAGATCACCCCTCAGCCTCCAATGCTCCAGGGAAAACAGCACCAGCCTGTTCAGCCTCTCCCTGTAGCTCAGATCCTCCAACCCTGGCAACGTCCTTGTAAATCCTTTCTGAACCCTTTCAAGTTTCACAACATCTTTCCGATAGGAAGGAGACCAGAATTGCATGCAATATTCCAACAGTGGCCTAACCAATGTCCTGTACAGCCACAACATGACCTCCCAACTCCTGTACTCAATACTCTGATCAATAAAGGAAAGCATACCAAACGCCGTCTTCATTATCCTATCTACCTGCGACTCCACTTTCAAGGAGCTATGAACCTGCACTCCAAGGTCTATTTGTTTAGCAACACTCCCGATGACCTTACCATTAAGTGTATATGTCTTGCTAGGGTTTGCTGTCCCAAAAATGCAGCACCTCATAGTTATCTGAATTAAACTCCATCTGCCACTCCTCAGTCCATTGGTCCATCTGGTCAAGATTCCGATGTAATCTGAGGTAACCCTCTTCGCTGTCCACTACACCTCCAATTTTGTGTCATCAGCAAACTTACTAACTGTACCTCTTATGCTCGCATCCAAATCATTTATGTAAATGATGAAAAGTAGAGGACCCAGCACCGATCCTTGTGGCACTCCACTGGTCACAAGCCTCCAGTCTGTAAAACAACCCTCCACCACCACCCTCTGTCTTCTACCTGTGAACCAGTTCTATATCCAAATGGCGAGTTCTCCCTGTATTCCATGAGATCTAACCTTGCTCACCATGCTCCCATGGGGAACCTTGTTGAACGCCTTACTGAAGTCCATATAGATCACATCTATCACTCTGCCCTCATCAATCCTCTTTGTGACTTCTTCCAAAAACTCAAACAAGTTTGTGAGACATAATTTCCCACGCATAAAATCATGATGACTATCCCTCATCAGTCCTTGCCTTTTGAAATACATGTACATCCTCTCCCTCAGGATTCCCTCCAAAAACTTGCCCACCACCAACTTCAGGCTCAATGTTCTATAGTTCCCTGGCCTGTCCTTACCACCCTTCTTAATCAGTGGCACCACGTTAGCCAACCTCCAGTCTTCCGGCACCTCACCTGTGACTATCGATGATTCAATTATGTCAGGAAAAAGCCCAGCAATCACTTGCCTAGCTTCCCACAAAGTTTTCGGGTACTCCTGATCAGGTCCTGGGGATTTATCCACTTTTATGCATTTCAAGACATCCAGCATACAATGTCATTGTTCAGACAGGGACAGTCTACAGGTTACTGGTACCATCGAGTCCATTAATGAACACTGGCAGGAGGGAGAGAAGTTACCGAGGTCTCAGACAGGAGACTGCATTGAAATATCCTGCCAAATACTGTGGACACCGTCAGATTGGGCAGAACTCCAACGCCATTAAAGATTCAGGACCAATGACCAGGAACATCCAACAGGATGTCAGGAATAATTCCAGACATGAAGATCTTCAGTGATGTGGATCAACTGGAGATTTTGGGAATGTCTTCCTTGGAGGAGAAGGTTCCAAAGGGATTGGATAGGGTGTTGGAAACCATGAGGGTAGAGACAGTGAGGTGAGAGTGACAATCCTTGACATGATTCGACTGAGTGTGGCATCACGGATCCCTGGCAATACTGGAATTAATGGGTATCAGGGCGGGGGGTGGCAAACTCTCCACTGGTTGAGGTCAGACCTGGCACAGGGGAAGATAGTTGTGGTTGTTGGAGGGTCAGTCATCTCCGCTCCAGGACATCTCTACAGGAGTCCCTCAGGGTAGTGCCCTCAGCCCCAATAACCTTCATCAATGATCTTCCCTCCGTCACAATTTCCAAAGTGGGGATGTTCACTGATAATTACACAGTGTTCAGCAATTCCTCAGATACAGAAGCAGTCCTTGTTCAAATGCAACAAGATCTGGACAATATCCAGGCTTGCGCTAACAAGTGGCAAGTAACATCTGTGCCACACAAATGCCAGGCTATGACCCTCTCTAATAAGAGACATTCCAACTATTAATACCATGACTATCACTGAATCCCCCAACATCCAGGGGGGTTACCATTGACCAAAAGCACAACTGGATTTGATAGATATATAAATGCAGAGGCCACAAGAGCAGGTCAGAGGCTGGGAATCCTGCAGCGAGTAACTCCCCGCCTGACTCCCCAAAGCCTGTCCACCATCTACAAGACACAGGTCAGGAGTGTGATGGAATACTCCCCACTTGCCCCTGGATGGGGGCAGCTCCAACAACACTCAAGAAGCTCGACACCATCGAGGACAAAGCAGCCCCTGCTTGATTGGCCCCGCACCCACAAACATCCCCACCCACCCCCACTGACGCTCAGTAGCAGCAGTGTGTACTATCTACAAGGTGGACTGCAAAAATTCTCCAAAGATGCTCAGGCAGCACCTTCCAAAAGGACGAAGGGCAGCAGATACATGGGAACACCACCCCCTACAAGTTCCCCTCTGAGCCAGTCCCCATCCTGACTTGGAAATATGTCACCATTCCTTCAGTGTCGCTGGGTCAGAATCCTGGAATCCCCTCCCTCAAGGCGTTGAGGGTCTACCAACAGTACATGGACTGCAGCGGGTCAAGAAGGCAGCTCACCCCCACCTTCTCAAGGAGGCAGCTAGGGATGGGGCTATAAGTGTGGATCGGCCATTGATACCTTCCATACAGCATTTAAGACATCTGGATGGGTATGTGAATAGGAAGTGTTGAGAGGGATTTGGGCCAAGTGCTGGCAAATGGGACTAGGTTAATTGGGGATAACTGGTTGGCATGGACGAGTTGGGTCGAAGGGCCTGTTTCCTTGCTGTTCTTCTCTATGACTCTATGACTACAGGGGACAGGTGTGGGTTAGTGAGTGTCTGAAAAAGGCAGCACAGACATAATCCAGAGTCAACAGCATGGGAACACGCCCATCAGCACGAACTGTCCATGCTGTCCCATGTTCACAATTAATCTCAACTCATCCCCCAGCATTTGGTTCATATCCCTCCCTCCCGATCCCATCCATGTCCCTGTCTCAATGATTCTTCAATGATGAAATTGTACTCGCTTCCGTGACAGTTCCAGACCCTCACCACCCGCTGTGTGAATAAATTGTCCCCTCTGGACCCTTTTGTACTTCTCCCCTTAAACCTGTGCCCTTTAAATTTAGAGTCCCCTACAATGGGGGAAAGCTAACTGCCTTACCTACGCCTCTCATGGTTTTATAGATCTCTGTAAGGTCACTCCCTCAGTCTCCAACGCTCCAGGGATAAAAGCCCCAGCCTAGCTAGCTCTCCTTTTAGCTCAACCCCTCCAATCCATGCAGCATCCTAGTAAATCTTTTCGCACTCTTTCTAGTTTCATAATATCCTTTCCATAGTCGGGCGACCAGAACTGCACGCAGTATTCCAAATGTGGCCTCATCAATGTCTAGTACAAAGATGGACCAACTCCTGTAATTGATGATGAAATGCTGGAACAGTCCCATGTTGGAGTCTAAAGCCTCAATCAGGTTACACATCCCCACTGGAACCTTTTGTGATTTTAAGAAAGAGAGAAACTGTCTCGCGGAGACACAAAATTAGGAAACGGAATAACTTTCAGAAGTGAAATTCAGAAAGGCATCTCCTAATGAGGAACAATCCAGAAACTTCCATTGGCTCCATTACAGGTTCAGTTGACCAAGAAATTGTGAACCAATCCCCTCGGACTGTCCGCCATGGCTGAAACAACCTTGGCCAATCCAAAACCTCGTTCTTGGCACGTCACCCACTCTTCCCTTCACCACGTGTCTCAGCCATTCCATCAATGAGCCAACGCCACCTCACGGGCTGTGCTGTCGGCCAATGGAGGAAGGACATGAGGGTGGTGTGAGGGAGGGCCCAGGTGAATAGGATGGACAATGAGAGGCAGGCAGGATTTGGGGCTGGTGCAGCCAATAGCTGGATGGTTACGTGAGTGGAGATGAGGTAGCTCAGTGCAGGGAAAGACATGGCTGTGGTCAGACCCTGTCAGAATCACAGTGTTCTTCAGCTTCTGGTGCTGTTGTTACTGTTACAGCAAGGTCAGTCCCGGTCAGAGTGGAGTCAGACTGCTGGAGGGAGCCCAACGCTGAAGGGATGGAAATGGAGGGAGGGCAGAGAGACAGGGGGAGGGGGCAGGGAGACAGAGAGATGGGGATGGAGAAACCAAGGGTACAGGATAAGACAGAAAAGGCTGAAAGAGCAGATGGAGGTGAAAAGTGAGATTGCTGGGGAGAGGTTTGAGAGGCAAATTGAGGTGGTAGGAAGGATCAAGAGGGAATTAGGTAATTCCTGATGGACTGACCCTTCAACAGTGCGGCACTGCCTTAGTATTCAGCCTCCGACAGTGCGGCGCTCCCTCAGTACTGACCCTCGGACAGGGTGAGAGTGAATTGAACCCGTGACCTTGATGTTTTGGATGTTTGAAAGATTGCTTCCAATCAGGGGAAACTTACACTGCTCTGTCTCTCTCCCCCTCCCTCTTTCTCACTCTCTGTTTACCTCTCTCTCTTATACAGCTGTTTCTGTGCGTAACTGTGTTGCTGTGTTGACTCACTCCCCTACCTCTTTCTCATCCTCTCTCTCTCTCATATCATTGTTTCTGTGTGTAACTGTGTTGCTGTGTTCATTTTCTCCCGCTGCCTCTTTCTCACCCTCTCTCTCTTTCTTTCTCTCTGTCACTCTCTCCTGGTTCCTCCTCCTATCCCCTTGCTCTCCCACTCTGCCACGTTATCTTCCTGTCCTCCCTGTAGTTGATGTTTCACCATCACACTGTGTCCAACAAGATGCTGTTTCCCTTATGTTTCATTGCTCAAACTATCAATGATCAACAGGTCATAACTGAAAGCTGCAAGGACTGTGCACCAGTAACAACAAATTCATTCCCCACAAGATTACACTGAGCAGAGACACATGTTCAGCTTTTACACTCGGGCAGTGTAAACTGAGCTTTACTCTGTATCTAACACCGTGGAGTGTTTAACTGGGGGAGAGTGTAGAGAGAGCTTTACTCTGTGTCTAGATTCGATTCCCTACAATGTGGAAACAGGCCCTTCAGGCCAACAAGTCCACACCGACCTTCCAAAGAGTAACCCACCCAGTCCCATTTCCCTCTGATTATGGGGTAATTTAGCATGGCCAGTTCACCTGACCTTCACATCTTTATAACCATGGGAGGAGGCCAGAACACCCGGAGGAAACCCACGCAGACACGGGGAGAATGTGCAAACAACACACAGACAGTCACCCGAGGCTGGAATCGAACCTGAGACCTTGGTATTGTGAGGCAGCAGTGCTAACCCCTGAGCCACCGTGCTAACTTTAACAATGTGCTGCAAGTCCAATAAGTACAGCATTGTTTGTACTCTGTGTGTGCCAGAACAGGATCGAAACATCAATGAAAAATTGCCATGGATTTTAGTAACAAGACAGTGTGACTGTAAGTGTTCTAGAAACTCATTCAAGAGATAATTGGCACACAAAGCAATTAAGCAACAACAAATTACAGCTGGGAAGAGTGAACAAGTGTTGAAGAATTGGTTTTCAGTGTTCGGGTCAATGTGGTAAATATCAGTTTTGATTCTTTCCTGGGCTGACTGTAACACAGATGTAGCATAAATATCATTGTGAGGGCTGGGTGTGTAAAATGGGTCAATGTATCGCGTGGTCCCATTAAACGTGTGTGTGCTTTTCTTTCTCAGTGCTCAGAGTTAAAATGGACAGCCATGAGCTGCTTTAACATTTACGGGAGCAGAGAGCGAGCCCAAATTGAAACATTTTGTGTCAGGGAGGCAATCAGTAATTTTTAATCAAGACAACAGTCTTTTCGAATTCAGTCAATTGATAGAAAGCAGGCCCTTAGATTCCAAAAATATCAAATACATCTGAAAATATAAAGGGTCATCACGAGTGTAAAAAATGAGGGCATTTGGAAAATAAGCTGAGAGCCAATTGCTATCTGCTGAGAGATAACCACGGCAAATAGATGGTACTTTCTCTCAGAGCTGGGAGCTATTCTCTCTTACCAGGTTACAGTTAGCTGTCTACCGAATCTCCAAACGGCCTAATCTTTTACACCAGTGATTACTATCAATATTTGTATTTAATTGGTTTTTATTTGGGATCTAAGGGCCTCATTTAAGTTGATTGGCTAAATTTAGAAAGTCTATTAGAGAGTCAGAGAGGTGCACAGCACGGAAACAGACCTTTCAGTCCCACACGTCCATATCCACCAGATATCCGAACCTAATCTAGTCCCATTTGCCAGTACATGCCCCATATCTCTCTAAACCCTTCCCATGTATATACCCATGTAGATACCTTTTAAATGTTGCAATTGTACCAGCCCCCACCACTTCCTCTGGCAGCGCAGGCGTTCCACTGACCACCTTCTGTGTGAAAACATTGCCCCCTAGATCCCTTTTAAATCTTTCCCCTCTCACCCTAAACCTATGCCCTCGAGTTCTGGACTCCCGACCCAGGGGAAAAAAAGACCTTGTCTATTGATCCTATCCATGCCTCTCATGACTTTATAAACCACTGGAAGGTCATCCCTCAGCCTCCGACACTCCAGGAAAAACGGCCCAGCCTATTCAACTTCTCCCTGTAGCTCAAACCCTCCAACCCTGGAAAATCCTTGTAAATCTCTTTTGACCCCTTTCAAGTCTCACAATGTCCAATGGCCTGTTTCTGCATCTCATCACCTGAAGACAAACAGACATTTGGGGATTTCAAGGGCTTGGAGGGAAGAACAGGCAAAAATAAAATCATTGCAGCAAATACACTCTGATGTGCATGTGGGTGGAGCTGCAGCTCAGTTCACTGGTTAACCCTTTCAGCACCATTTTCAATATCCAAAGGCAGTACAGAGCAAGTGTTACAGCTAACACTGTCTTGTGTGTCCATCCAGTGCCTACCACACGATCAGCCCAAGTGATGACGCCCACGAACCAGGTGAAGGTGCCCAGTGGGAGCTGTAAGTAGACGTGGAAATGGTCGAAGGTTAGAGAGACTCAGGGTCGAAGGACAGAATGACATAGAGCAGTCATTCCTGGGAATGTTCAAAACAAACAAACCGGAGCTAGGAATGTGGGAACTCTAGGAAAATTGGAGGTGCAGGCTCTGGAACACCAATCTGAATCAGCCGAACTCCCTGCTCAGTCTGGAAGGTTTGACAGAGGGGCCCTCAGGATCTGCATAGAGCTGAGTGAGGACATAGGTCCCTGTTGCTTTGTCCTGAATATCAGCCCTTCCGTAGCTCATTGGCTGTGAAAGACCTCGCTCTGTGCCAGTGTCATGGCCCAAGCATCTCTCAAATTCAGCTCCAGTCCCACTCGCCATCTCCAAATCTGTAACCGCCTGCCATTGGTATTTACATCACACTGCATTTGTGAATCCCCCCATAGACCGTACACCCCCTCCCTATCTCGGTAACCTCCGCCAGCCCCTACACCCCCTCCCTATCTCTGTAACCTCCTCCAGCCCCTACACCTCTCGCTATCTCTGTAACCTCCTCCAACCTCTACACCCTCCCTCCCTCCGTAACCATCTCCAGCACCAACAGGAATACACTAGGGAGTAACTCCCCTCCTGACTCCCCAAAACCTCTCCACTATCTACAAGGCACAAGATAGGAGTATAATGGAATATTCCCTACTTGTCCCTGGATGGTTTCGGCTCCAACACTCAAGAAGCTCGATCCCATCCAGGGACAAAGCAGCCCCCGCTTGATTGGCCCCACACCCACAACATGCCCTCCCTCCCTCCCCCCACCGATGCTCAGTAGCAGCAGTGTGGACCATCTACAAGATGCCCTGCAGAAATTCACCAAAGATCCTCAGGCAGCACCTTCCAATCCCACGGCCACTTCCATCCAGAAGGACGAGGGGCAGCAGATACATGGGAATGCCAGCCCCTCACCATCCTGATTCGGAAAGATATCGCCATCCCTTCAGTGTGGCTGGGTCAGAATCTTGGAATTCCCTCCCTCAGGGCATTGTGGGTCTACCTACAGCACATGGACTGCAGCGGGTGAAGGAGGCAGCTCACCCCCACCTTCTCAAGGGGGACAACTTGGGACAGATGCCCATTAGGGAGTAAACTAAATCTGTCAACTCCAGTAGTTGGAATGTGCAATGGGTGACTGGGGAACTTGCCTGATTCGATCTGTTCTGTCTCTTTTCCAATTTGGTGCAGATGCTGATCTGACCTGCCTTTATGACCCGATATTTGGAGCGTCCCCCTCAGTGGAGTGGACATTCATTGATCGGAATTTTGGTGTGAATCCAGTGATTCGCCAGGGACAGTTGTCACGTGAGTCCATCACCTCAACGACCCCGTCAAAAACACCAACATCTCTGTGCTGCTCTCCATTCGCACTATGTTCACACTCCCACTCCATCTCCCCCTTACACTGCCTCTCCCCCTCCACCTCCACTTCACCCGCCCTCTCCCCTTCGCATCCCCACTCCCCTCACCCTCTCCCCACTCACCCCCCTCAGCACCTCCACCCCCTCCTCACCCCTCTGCTCTCTCCTCACCCCACCCCTCCCCCTCCCCTTCGCATCCCCACTCCCCTCACCCTCTCCCCAATCAACACCCTCAGCACCTCCACCCCCTCCCCTCTTCTTGCCCCTTCCCCATCCCTCTCTCCCCTTCCCCCCTCTCTCCTCTTCCCCATCTCTCTCCCCTCTCTCCTTCCCCATCCCTCTCCCCCTCCCCATCTCTACCCTTCGCCTCTCTCCCTTTCCACTCCCCCAATCCCTCTCTCTCTACCATTCCCCTCACTACCCCCTCCCCCTTTCTCCCCACTCTGCCTCTCTCCCCTCCCCGTCTCTCCACACCTCTCTTCCAACCTCTTTCCCCTCCCCTCCCCCTCTCTCTCCACTTCCCCCCCCGCCCTACCCCTCCCCTCTCACTCCCCACCCACGTCCCCCTCTCTACTCTCCCCTCCCCCTACTCCACCCTCTCTATCCTCTCCCCTCTCTCTCCCCTCCCTGTCTCTCTCTTCCCTCCCTGTCTCCCCCTCCCTCCTCTCCCCTCCCGCTCAGCTGTCCCTCTCTCCCCACCCTCTTCCCTGCCCTATTGCCCTCTCCCCTCCGCCCCTCTTGCCCCTCCCCAATCCCAACACCCTCTACCCCCATCCCACTTTCCTCCCCCTCCCTACCTCCTCCCTCTCCTCACTCTTCCCCTCTACATCTTCTCCCTGTCCCTTCCCCTCCCTCCCTCTCCTCCTCCCTCCCCATCCTCTTCCCTCCCTCTCCCCTCCTCTTCCCTCCCTCTCCCCCTCCTCTTCCCTCGCCCATCCTCCTCCCCCTCTCCGCCTTACCTGACGCCTTTCCCCCTCACTTGCCACCTCACTCTACCCCACCCTCCCTTCCATGTGCTCTCACCTTCCCTCTCCCTATCCCCGCTCAACCCCACTCCCTCTCCCCTTCTCCCTCTTCGCATTCGCCCTTCTCCCCTCACTCCATCTTACCCCTCACTCCATCTTACGCCTCACTTCCTTCTCCCCAATTGCCCTCTCCCCCTCGCTCACTCTTACCCCTCACTCCCTTTCTCCCTCTTACCCCTCACTCCCTCCCCTCACTCCCCCTCCCCTCACTCCCCCTCCCCTCACTCCCCCTCCCCTCACCCCCTCTCCCCTCACCCCCTCTCCCCTCACCCCCTCTCCCCTCACCCCCTCTCCCCCTCTCCCCTCACCCCCTCTCCCCTCACCCCCTCTCCCCTCACCCCCTCTCCCCTCACCCCCTCTCCCCTCACTCCCGTTTCCCCTCACTCCCTCTCCCCTCACTCCCGTTTCCCCTTCACTTCCGTTTCCCCCACTCCCACTTCCCATCACACTCTCAATCCCTCACTCCCACTACCCCATTCCCTCTCTCTTCCCCCTCTCCCCCTTCCTCCCATCCTCCTGCTCTTTCTCCCACTTTCTGTTTCCCCTCCTCTCTCCTTCACCCTGTCCTTTCCTATCTTATTCTCCCTCTCTTCTAACTTTCTCCCACTTGTTTTCCCCTCTATTCTCCTGCTCTTTCTCTGTCTTTCCTATCCTGTCTCTCCTCCCTCACTCACACCTTCACTCTCTCTCATACCTCCCTCTTTTCCCGCTCTCTCCCCCTCTCTGCCCACCATGCTTCTCACTCCCACACTCTTCCTTCCTCTTCCCTCCCTTTCACTCTGTGTTTATCTCTCACTCCATGACCAGCTCCCTCTCTCCCTCCCCCCATCCCACGCTCCCTGTCTCTCAACACATTTTGTCACTCCATCTTCCTCCCACACTATATTTCTGTCGCTTCCTCTCTCTTTCTCTTCCCTACTTCCTTTGCATTTCTGTGTCTCTCCCTCGGTCTGTCTCTTCCCCTCCCTACCTCTGCCTTTCTGTGTCACTCCCGATGTTCTTCTGTGTCTCTCGACTTCTCTCTCGTCTTCCCTCTTGCTCTCAAATTTTCTTTCTGTATCCTTTCTCCCTCCATCTCTCTCACCTTCTCATCTCTCTCTACCCTTTCTCTCTCATATTCTCCATATATCTCACTCTCCTCCTCTCTGTCCCTTTCTCTCTCTCTCTACTCTCCATATATCTCACTCTCCTCCTCTCTGACCCTTTCTCTCTCATACTCTCCATATATCTCACTCTCCTCCTCTCTATCCCTTTTTCTCTCATACTCTCCATATATCTCACTCTCGTCCTCTTTGCCCCTTTCTCTCTCTCTTTCTCTCATACTCTCCATATATCTCACTCTCCTCCTCTCTGTCCCATTCTCTCTCTCTCGTATTCTCCATACATCTTACGCTCCCATTCTCTGTCCCTTTTTCTCTCTCTGATATTCCAATGTCCTTCGATTCCCACAGGATATTACGAAGGACGGGTGGTTCAGCATAAAAAAGGACTGCGTTTCTTTCGGGCGTTTCCCTATGACAGTGGGACCTACAGGTGTACAGTGAGATCTCAGGACGGCAAACACCACGGAGAGGTTACGGTGGATCTCGATGTCCAAGGTACATGAGGGGAGGGAGACAGGAATCAGAGGGATCAGGGCCATCTTAGGCGCGGCACAATTGAGAAAATTTGAAATTGTGGAATTTCCAAGATGGGAGTTTGTTCCCTTTGGGATAAGTCCCACTTGCAGTAGAGGTGGGTTTCTGGATCAGCAGTACCCTGGTTCAGGACCGGACTTGCATCGCACTCACTGCCCCTCCTGCCAGACTGACCACAAACAATGCATAGCCTCCTCGTGGTTGGGAATACGGAATCCCAGGGCCTCACCAGGACAGTGATTCCTCACAAACGGGATGGTCTTTATTGTACATGTAATGATGGACATGTTAGTCAGACATCACTGAAGGAGAAAGCGAGCACTGCAGATGCTGGAGATCAGAGTCGAGAGGATGGTGCTGGAAAAGCACAGCCGGTCAGGAAGCATCCGAGGTGCAGGAGAATCGACATTTCAAGAATAAGCCCTTCATCACTGCAGAGTGACAGGAGATAGACCAGCAGGGGGCTCCCTCTCAGCCACCCCCAGACACTTCATTCATGGGTAGAAGTGTATGGAGTAAAGCTCTCTCTTCACTGTCCCCTGTCAAACACTCCCAGCACAGGGACAGCATGAAGTTAGATACAGAGTAAAGCTCTCTCTACACTGTCTCCCATCAAACATTCCCCGGAGAGGGACAGCACGGGGTTAGATACAGGGTAAAGCTTCCTTTACACTGTCCCCATCAAACACTCCTTGAAACGGGAGAGCACGGGGTTAGATACAGAGTAAAGCTCCCTCTACACTGTCCCCATCAAACACTCCCAGGAGAGGGACAGCATGGGGTTAGATACAGAGTAAAGCTCCCTGTATACTATCCCCCATCAAACACTCCTAGGACAGGGAGAGCATGGGGTTAGATACAGAGTAAAAACTCCTTGTATACTGTCCCCCATCCAGCACCCCTAGGATAGACAGAGTGGCTCAGTGGTTAGTACTGCTGCCTCACAGCGCCAGGGTCCCGAGTTAGATTCCACCATCGGGCGACTGTCTGTGTGGAGTTTGCACATTCTCCCTGTGTCTGTCTGGGTTTGCTCCGGTTTCCTTCCACAGTCCAAAGTGTGTAGGTTTGGTTGGTTGAGTGATGCTAAATTGCCCCATAGTGTTCAGGCATATGCAGGTGAGGTGCATTAGTGACAGAGAAATGTAGAGTAATAGGGTAAGGGGGAATGTGTCTGGGTGAGTTACTCTTCGGAGGGTCAGTGTGAACTTGTTGGGCTGAAGGACGTGTTTCCACACTGTAGGGTTTTTGACTGTATGATGGGGTTAGATACAGAGTAAAGCTTCCTCTACACTGTACCACATTAAACACTCCCAGGACAGGGACAGCACAGGGTTAGATCCAGAGTAAAGCTCTCTCCACGCTCATCCCACTGAAGCCTACGGTACATCCTGGTGAGATCAGTCTGTCTAAACAGTCCTCTGTTTTCTGACAGGGCTGAATAGACCTTTCTCAGCGATAGCTGATAATCCCAAAGTCAACGTGTGGAGTGGAATGTGTAAGTTTTCATGTGAATGTTTATAGGGTTTGGGCGTCAGGGGAGTAGGGAGAGGGAGGTGTAATTGTGGAAAACACTCAGTAAAGCCTGGACTGAGGTGGGAATGGGGAAATGTTGGAGAATCCGAGTGCACAGTCCACAGAAACCTGATGAATATCTGGGAAGGACGTGTGATAAACTATGGTTGCAGGATGGAGCTGGTCACAGGACGGAGGCAGGTCTCCTGTCCCTGGGGTGGAGCGGGTCACAGGACGGAGGCAGGGATCCTATCCCCGCGGTGCAGCTGGTCACAGGATGAAGACAGGTTGCCTGTCCCTGGGGGCGGAGCTGGTCACAGGATGGAGGCAGGTATCTTGTCCCTGGGGCAGAGCTGGTCATAAGACGGAGGCATGTATTCTGTCCCTGGGATGGAGCTGGTCACAGGACAGAGGCAGGTAACCTGTCCCTGGAGCGGAGCTGGGCACAGGACACAAATTGATATCCTGTCCTGGGAGGGAGATGATCACAAAACCTCACTGGTCACTGATTCACTGTCAGTGGGGTTGTCCGACATCTCTCTCTCTATCTCTGTAACCCCCTCTGGCCCCGACACCCCCTCCCTATCTCAGTAACCCCCTCCAGCCTCTACACCCCCTCCCTATCTCTGTAACCCCCTCCAGCCCATACACCCCCTCCCTATCTCTGTAACCCCCTCCAGCCCCTACACCCCTCCCTATCTCTGCAAACTCCCGGCCCCTGCACCCTCTCCCTACCTCTGTAACCTCCTCCAGCCCCTACACCCCTCCCTACCTCTGTAACCCCCTCCAGCCCCTACACCCCTCCCTATCTCTGTAACCCCCTCCAGCTCCTACACCTCTCCGTATCTCTGTAACCCCCTCCAGCCCCAACACACTTTCCCTATCTCTGTAACCCCCTCCAGCCCTTACATCCCCCTCTATCTCTGTAATTTCCTCTCGGCCACATCCTGCCACCACCACGCCCCAAAATGCTGTGCCCACCCTGGGCTATTGTAGGGGTGAATGTGTTGCCTGAGGTGGTTTGTTGATGCCTGGTGACTCATTGGTGCCCCCTCCAAGGCTGTTGTGTTGGGTGCCAATGCGGTGTTGGCTCAGGAGAGTCTTTGGGTGATTTTAATTCCTCTCTCTTTCCTCCAGCCACTGACCTTCTGTGCCGTCACTCGTCTGACTTTGGGCCTGAAGTTCAAGTTGAGTGGAAATTCATCAAGCAGGATGGCAGTCAAGATATGGTGTATTTCGAAGGCCATATCACTGGTAGGTCTTTCTCCTTCGTGACTCCCGTCCACATGCCGCACTCATAGCCCCCTGTGTGTTGGACTCCCTGAACCCACAGTGAGCTGTTTAACAGGAAGAGGATGAGACACGTTCTGTACATTGTCATTCTCTCAAAACACCCTAGGGCCCTGTGGGAATTGGTCAACAACATAGAATCCCTACAGTAGGGAAATAGGCCATTCAGCCCAACAGCTCCAAACCGAACCCCCGAAAGGCAGCTTGCCCATCCCTGTATTCCCCATGGTCAATCCACACCAACCTGCACATCCCTGGAGACTATGGGGTAATTTAGAGTGACCAATCCACCCTAACCTACACATCCCTGGAGACGATGGGGAATTTAGCATGGCCAATCCACCCTAACCTGCACATCCCTGATCACTATGGGGTAATTTGGCATGGCCTATCCACCCTAACCTACACATCCCTGAACACTATGGGGTAATTTAGCATGGCCAATCCACCCTAACCTACACATCTCTGAACACTATGGGGTAATTTAGCATGGACAATCCACCCGAACCTGTACATCCCTGAACACTATATATAATTTAGCATGGCCAATCCACCCTAAAATGCAAATCTCTGAACATTATGGGCTTATTTAGCACTGGCCAATTCACCCAAACCTGCACATGTTTGGATTCTGGGAGGAAACAGGAGCACCCGGTGGGAATGAGGAGAATGTGCAAACTCCACACAGACAGTCACCCAAAGGTGGAATCAAACCCAGGTCCCTGGCACCGTTAGGCAGCAGTGCTAACCACTGAGCCACTGTGCCTACCACGTTATATTCCAAAATGTGACACCATTTATATTGTCCCTTGCAACCTTAAAACACACTGTCATCTGGATATTGTAGATATAGCTTCACAGATGTCTGTAACCGCTAAAACATTACATTGCTCAGGTATATAAGTGTCTGGGGTCACATTTAGCTCCCAGGTGACAGGTTTCTTTAAGTAGAGTGCCTTGCTTCAGGTGACCTCGGCTGTGATGGAATACGGGGAACTTTATTCCATCTGTGACTATAACCATGAATGTATCTGTGAGACTAGAGAAAACATCCCCCTTTCTTTCAAAGGCTACAATCCATCCCAACTAATGGCTGTCCTTCAGCACATCTTGTTCATTCATTCATTGCTCAGCAAGTTTCATTCTTTTACTCACTCGTGGGATGATGCCATCGCTGGTGTTCATCACATCCCTTGTTGCCCTAGTTACAAATTAACATGGAATTTCAAAGTTCAACATGGAGTCATAGAGCTGTACAGCACAGAAATAGACCCTTCAGTCCAACACGTCCTTCCCGACCAGATATCCTAAATTAATCTCGTCCCATTGGGCACATATCCCTCTAAATCCTTCCCCTTCATATACCCATCCAAATGCCTTTTAAATGTTGTAATTGTACCAGCGTCCACCACTTCCTCTGGCAGCTCATTCCATACACACACCACCCTCTGTGTGAAAACATTTTCCCTTAAGTCCCAATTATATTTTTTCCCCTCTCAACCTGAACCTATGTTCTCTAGTTCTGGACTCCCCCACCCAGGCAAAAGACCTATTTACCCTATCCATGCCCCTCATGATTTTATAAACCTCTATAAGGTCACCCCTCAGCCTCCGATGCTCTAGGGAAAACAACCCCAGCCGACCCAGCTTCTCCCTTTAGCTCAGACTCACCAAAACTGGCAACATCCTTGTAAATCTTTTCTGAACCCTTTGAAATTTCACAACATCCTTCCGATAAGAAGGAGACCAGAATTACATTCAGCATTCCAAAAGTGGCCTAATCAATGTCCTGATCAGCTGCAGCAGGACCTCACAACACCAATACTCAATGCTTTGATTAATAATGGGAAAGCATGCCAAATGCCATCTTCAGTATCCTCTCTACCTGCAAACCCACTTTCAGGGAACTATGAACCTGCACTCCAAGATCTCCTTGTTTGGCAATACTCCCCAGGAATTTACCATTAAGTGTATAAGTCCGGCTCAGATTTGCTTTTCCAAAATGCAGAACCTCACATTTATCTAAATTAAAATCCATCTGCTACTTCTCAGCCCACTGGCCTATCTGATCAAGATCTTGTTGTAATCTGAGGTAACCATTTTTGCTGTCCAGTACGCTTCCAATTTTGGTGTCACCTGCAAATTTACAGATCATACCTCTTATGCTCACATCCAAATCATTTATATCAATGACAAAAAGCAGTGGACCCAGCAAAGATCCTTGTGGCACACCACTGGTCACAGTACTCCAGTCTCAAAGGCAACCCTCCACCAATGCCCTCTGTCTCCTACCTTGGAACCAGTTTGTAGCCAAGTGGCTAGTTGTCCCTGTATGTTGTGTGATCTACAACAAGGCAGAGACTCTGTATCTGTTACAGACCTTGTTGCTTTCCTGACCCTGGCAGTGATAGTGACAGCACATCATTGTGGCTTCAATTGTTGCTGTCTCCATTCTGAAGGATAATGGCCTTTCACTTCCCCAGCAACTCTCTGCTGAAGGTTTGGACAGGTTCAGAGGCAATGACTAACTCAATCACTCTCTGCAGGAGTGGAAGGTAATCTGCTGCTGGACCTGTTTGAGATCTCCTGTCACCGTTAACAGCGGATCCCTCCTTCTTGTTCTCTCTCCACTCTTTTCAGAGAAGTACCAAAAGCGGATCAAAAGCTTTCCCTAGGGTCTCCATATCAACACGACCAGGGTAGAGGACAGTGGGACCTACAGGTGCATGGTGTGGTCCCAGGACGGGAGTCACCTTGACGAGGTTGAAATCACTCTCAACGTGAGACGTAAGTGATGGGGGTGGTGTGTGGGTGGGCATGGGAAGGTGCAGGAACTGAGGTGATTGAAGATGCTCGTTTTCTGACATCGATATCAAGAAGTGAGCTTGAGAGTCAAAGAGATGTACAGCACGGAAACAGACACCTCGATCCAACTCGTCCATGCCGACCAGATATCCCCAACTAATGTTGTCCCATTTGCCAGCACTTGTCCCATATCCCTCTAAACTCTTCCTATTCATATACCCATCTAGATGTCTTTTTAAATGCTCTAATTATACCAGACTCCTCCACTTCCTATGGCAGCTCATTCCATACACACACCACTCTCTGTGTGAAAAATTTGTTCCTCAGGTCCTTTATAAATTTTTCCTGTCTCGCCTTTGCCCTCCAGTTCTGAACTCCCCCAACCCAGGGAAAAGACTTTGTCTATTTACCCTATTCATGCCCCTAACCATTTTATGAACCTCTATCAGGTCACCCTTCAGCCTCCGGTGCTCCAGGGAAAACGGGCCCAGCTTATTCCGACAACTCAAACCCTCCAACCCTGGCAACATCCTCGTAAATCTTTTTGAAACACTTTCAAATTTCACAACATCGTTCTGATGGCAGGCAATATTCCAAAAGTGGCCTTATCAATGTCCTGTACCGGCGCAACATGACTTCCCAATTCCTATAGCCAGTGCACTGACCAATATGGGAAAGTATGTAAAATGCCACCTTCACTATCCTATCTACCTGTGATTCCAGTTTCAGGGAATTATGACCCTGCACTCCTAGGGCTATTTGTTCAGCAACACTCCCCTGATTGGAGATAAACATTGTGCGTGATACGTTTTGGTGAAGTTACAGTCTCAGCAAATGATCAGCATCTTCACACACAATTCATACGATGATGTCACCGCTGGCTGGAGCCCCATTGGCTGCAAAACATTTGCAAACTCTTTATGGTCAAGGACAGCAATTAGTGGAGGCACTTCATGAAAACAACCTGCTCTTTATTATACAGCTTTAGCTCTAACTACATCCCTGTGAGGCAGACCGCACTGCAGACAGGCAGGGCATACCTGGGCACATGTTTCCTTCTCCCCCAGAGTAAAACTCCCTCTATACCATCCCCCTTCAACCACTCCCATGACAGAGATAGTACAGGGTTAGATACTGAGTAATACTCTCTCTTCACTGACCACTCGCAGTACAGGGACAGCACGGGGCTAGATATGGAGTAAAGCTCCCCCCACACTGTCCCCCTTCAATCACTCCCACAACAGGGATAGTACAGGGTTAGATACTGAGTAATGCTCCCTCTACACTGCCCCCATCAAACACTCCCAGCGAAGGCACAGCACACGGTGAGATACTGTGTAAAGCTCCCTCTCCACCATTCCCCCATGAAACTCTCCCAGGACAGGGACAGCATGAGCTAAGATACAAAGTAATGCTCACTCTGCACTGCCTCATCAAACACTCTCAGGTTAGGGATAGCACAGAGTCTGATGCAGAGTAAAGCTTCCTCTACACTGTCACACCCTACCAGGTCATGGACAGCATGTCATTACATGCAGAGGAAACGTCACCCCACACTGTCCCCCATCAAACACTGTCAGGATATGGACAGCACTGGGTTAGAGTAAAGCTTGTACCCTGATGTCTGTGATTTTTTTTCCAGGATCTGAACCCTAAATGTTGAATTGTTGAGTGGATTCACCAGGAATGAAGATGAGGAATCTCTGAACACAGACGGTGTCCGAACAGACAACATCCCAGACCACCCTCTGAACCATGACCCAAAACTGAAACTTGACCCCAGTCCCACTTTCCTAAACCCTAATGTTTTCCCTGGGATTACATCATCTCCCAGGCCATCTCCCAACAGGAATCCAAATCCCGATTTTATGTATCCAGAGGAGATTACACCCCCATCTCCCAAATCCCGAGAGGATAACATCAAATTGATCCTATCGAGATTTCCAAACCCTCCTCCTGCTTCCCACTTGTCGAGATTTCCAGAATAACTCCCACTGCGTTCCTGTGTTTACCGTCTGTTACAGGATATTCTCTCAATAAAGTTCCACAAGGCACACGACTGGCGTGGGAAAGTGTGACTGAATGTGTAATACCTCACTAGGTACGTACCCTGGAAATGAAGACCCTGCTGTTCTCTGTGTTATCACAAACATTAAAGATGTGGTAGGAATGGGCAGAATTCCCCAAATTCCCTGTCTTTCAAACCCTGGTTGAGAAAACCCAGAGCTGGTCTCTGTATTTATAAGGATTCCCTATTTATTCCAAGTGAATAGACTCCAGCTACAGAGAAACAAACACAAATATCATCTAGCTAAAACTGTCACCCATTTATAAATGTACACACATTCACACTCACAGGCCCACACAGACTCTCTCTCCCACACACGCGCACACACACACATATATTCTTCCATGCACACACTCTCTCATGCGCACACACACACATGCACAAACACATATGCACTCAGACACACATGTGCACATGTAGAAGAGCACACATGCAAACACATATGCACTCAGACACACATGTGCGCATGTAGAAGAGCACACACACACAAACACAGGCATCAATAGGGAAAGAAACCTGGGTCCCATGAATGGAGGGGAAACTGAGAGAGCATTTTCCTGGTCTCTGATCACAGGATTTGTTGAGATTGTTGATTGAAATGCTGCTTCCCTACCTTCTTTCCCTGGGATACTTACACTGGTTTACACATGACACCTGGTAGCTGTCTGCCAATTTGAAAGAAAAGTCTCTGATTACTAACTTAAAGCCATTGCTTATAGCAACTGTTGAAGGCAAACTCGCTGTCTCCAACGCTGACAGGCGTCAGCTGCAGTCATGAAGGGTCTCATATTGTCTCTAACCCTCAAGCTGTATGACATGTGACTTAGAGCAAACTCCTCTATTGTAACCTAATCTAACCCTGGACACTCATGTAGCTGAGAATAGACTTTTGTGTCCAGTAGTCACCTGTAATGCATGTCTATTGGTTCCTTCAATACCTCCATGTCCACACTCGGTTTCTTAAGTTACGGGAGCTGACCGTTTTGGATAGAGCATCTTGTTGGAGGTCCACTCGCACCATGGGAACAGCAGCCTGTCTCCAATAACAAATTTGACGGTAGATATTTGGAAACTAATTGAAGGCCAACTGGACAACAGCTTTGGACAACAATGGTTTCTTGAGCAGCATCATTTTCTGAGTGCCAATATCTGTGAGGAGTTGAAGATAAGGCACTAAGCCGCCAGGAAAACAGCTAATTTCTTGTTGATTAGAATGTAATTGTTTTGAAGGTGAAAGAAATCTCTCTAAGTTTGCTTTACTCAGGGAAAAAAAGCAGCTGTCGGGCACATCTGAGATGCAACGTGAAATGGTGCTGAGAGAAGTAGAGAAGTTAGAACACTCTCTTCCTGATAGTTGGGAGGTAATAACTAACTCTCAGTGCTGTAGACGCAAAGTCTGTGTCCTTATAGAATTTTAATCCTCACCAATTTCTGACAGCGTGCCTCCAGTGTTCCAATTGGACATTTTTAAGACAGAATAATGGACAGAAGAAACCTCAACATGGGCTGGGCATCTAGTGATGCCCCTTACTGAATAACAATCGTTCAAGCAGTCTACACCAGTCTAGTTTATTTACCAAACGATGGATGAACCCAGGAAAGGAGCTCCAATGTAGCCCTTGCCATCAGCAAAGAGGGTATTTGCGTGATTTTAAAATAAACTGGTCTTTTCATGCTCTGTCAGAAAAATCCAGAATGACTGGAAAGTTATTTAATATCAGCGCAGGGTAAGAATCATTCCTAATTTCACAGGCGCTAAATTATTTAGTATAGATAGTGACAGCACTTCAATCGGAATACCCTGCCAATCATATCCTCCACTTGCTGCATTTTCCAATGACAAAGCCAGTTGTAGCGTCTGGTTAAAGTCCAGTTGGGCTGCAGCTAGTAGGTGCTATTGCATGGTTACATCATTAATCCCACATACCAAATGATCTCTCAGCATCTCTTTAACGGTTAAACCAAAGTTACATACCTCTACCAGGCATCTTAACCTTGTCTAAAATCTAGATCGTGGATTCCCCGGTTCTGGAATTGCTGAACAAAAGCGACAGCGTCTCAGAATCAGAGGAGGCTTGGGGCCATAATATCCCTTTAACCATGTCAGTCAAATCTTGGAAGGTTTAAGTGTCTGGTGCGTCTGAAAATGTCAGGCTCCTAATGACAGAAAAAGCCGCCACTCCACGGGCTGTCAGGAGAATTACTCGCTGGTTTTGTTTGCAGTGCCCTGTGTGATTGTAGTTGGTGTCTGATTTTAGCTGCTGGTGTCTCACTCCTGGCTTTGACTTTGGTAGGTTCCTGTCCGCTCCCTTAGCATCAATGGCACAGCCCTAAATATTCAGTGGAAGGTTTAAAGCTGTCCGTAAGACCTTACAAAATAGGGACAGAAGTAGGCCGTTCGGCCCCTGCTCCGTCATTCAGTAAGACCACAGTTGATCCGACATTCCTCAAGTCCACCTGCCACTGTTCCCTACATTAAAGACATCTCGGAAATGACTGCCAGACTACTCAGACCCCTTGGCATCACGGTAGCCCACAAACCCACCAACTCAGTAAAACAGCAGCTAATGAACTTGAAAGACCCAATACCGACAACAAGCATAGATGTTGTCTGTTCAGACACCATCTGTGTTCAGAGATTCCTCATCTTCATTCCTGGTGAATCCACTCAACAATTCAGCATTTAGCGTCTGGATCCTGGAAAAAAATCACAGACATCAGTGTATAGGAAGCTTTACTCCAACCCAGTGCTGTCCATATCCTGTCAGTGTTTGATGGGGACAGTGTGGAGGGAGCTTTACTCTGTATCTAACCCTGTGCTGTCCCTGTCCTGTGAGTGTTTGATGGCAGACAACGCAGAGGTGGATTTACCCTGTATCTAACCATATGCTGTCCCGTGAGGGTTGATGGGGGAACAATGTAGAAGGAGCTTTACTCTGTATCTAACCATTGCCTTACAATGATTTATTTTAAATGCTGGGACTTCATGGGGGAGAAGGAGACATGTACCCAGGTATCCCCTGCCTGTCTGCAGTGCAGTCTGCCTCACAGGGATGTACAAAGTTAAAAATCACACAACACCAGGCTATAGTCCAACAGGTTTAATTGGAAGCACACTAGCTTTCGGAGCGACGCTCCTTCATCAGGTGATTTTTAACTTTGTACACTTTGTACACCCCAGTCCAACACCGGCATCTCCGAATCATCACAGGGATGTAGTTAGAGCGAAAGCTGTATAATAAAGAGCAGGTTGTTTCAATGAAGTGCATCCACTAATTGCTGTCCCTGACCATGAGGGGTTTGCAAATGTTTCGCATTCAATGGGGCTCCAGCCAGCGGTTCCATCATCGAATGAATTGTGTGTGAAGATGCTGAACATGTGCTGACCCTGTAACATCACCAAAACGTATCAAACACAATCTTCATTCCAATCAGGGGAGTGTTGCTGAACAAAGAGTCCATGGGGTGCAGGGCCATTGTTCCCTGAAACTGGAATCACAGGTAGATAGGATAGTGAAGGTGGCATTTTACATACTTTCCTATATTGGTCAAGTGCACTGGCTCGAGGAATTGGGATGTCATGTTGTGCCTGTACAGGACATTGGTTAGGCCACTTTTGGAATATTGTGTGCAATTCCGGTCTCCCTGCTTTGGAGGGATGTTGTGAAACTTGAAAGAGTTCAGAAATGATTTACTAGGATGTTGCCAGGGTTGAAGGGTTTGAGCTACAGGGAGAGGCTGTTTTCCCTGGACAGTCAGAGGCTAAAGGGTGACCTGATAAAGGTTTATAAAATGATGAGGAGCATGACTAGGGTAAATAGACAAGGACTTTTCCCTGGGGTGAGGGAGTTCAGAATTGGAGGTCAAAGGTGAAGAGGGAAAGATAAATAAAGGATTTGAGGGACAGCTTTTTCATGCAGAGGGTGGTGCGTGTACGGAATGAGCTGCCTGAGGAAGTGGTGGAGGCTGGTACAATTACAACATTTAAAAGGCATCTGGATGGGGTATATGAATAGGAAGGGTTTGGAGGGATATGGGCCAAGTGCTGGCAAATGGGACTAGATTAGCTTGGGTATCTGGTCGGCTGAAGTTAGACTGAAGGATCTGTTTCCATACTGTACATCTCTATGGCTCCAGAGCTCACTTCTTGATATTGATGTCACAAAATGGAGCATCTACAATTACCCATTTCCTGCACCTTCCCCACCTCAATCGCCGCCCCCCCCCCCCCAATAACTCCATCACTTACGTGTCACATTGAGAGTGATTTCAGTCTCACCAAAGTTATTCCTGTCCTGGGACCACACCATGCATTTGTAAATCCCACTGTCCCTTACCCTGGTCACGTTGATACGGAGACCCCAGGGAAATCTTTTGATCCGCTTTCTGTACTTAACTGAAAAGAGTGGAGAGAGAACAAGAAGGAGGAATCTGCTGTTAACGGTGGCAGGAGATCGCAAACAGGTCCAGCAGCAGATTACGTTCCACTCCTGCAGAGACTGATTGATTCATTCTTGCCTCTGAACCTGTTCAAGCCTTCAGCAGAGAGTTGCTGGGGAAGTGAAAGGCCATTATCCATAAACACTGAGACAGTAACAGTTGAAGCCACAATGATGTGCTGTCACTATCGCTACCAGGGTCGGGAAAGCAACAAGGTCTGTAACAGATACAGAGTCTCTGCCTTGTTGTAGATCACACATCATACAGGGACAACTAGCCATTTGGATACAAACTGGCTCCAAGGTAGGGGACAACAGAGGCCTGTGACCAATGGTGTGCCACAAGGATTGGTGCTGGGTCCAGTGCTTTGCGTCATTTATATAAATGAATTGAATGTGAACATCGGAGGTATAGTTAGTAAGTTTGCGGATGACACCAAAATTGGAGGTGTACTGGACAGTGAAGAAGGTTACCTCAGATTACAACGGGATCTTGACCAGATGGGCCAATGGGCTCAGAAGTGGCAGATGCAGTTTAATTTAAATCAATGTGAGGTGCTGCATTTTGGAAAAGCAAATCTTAGCAGGACTTATACACTTAATGGTAAGGTCCTGGGTGTGTTGCTGAACAAAGAGACCTTGGAGTGCAGGTTCAGAGCTCCTTGAAAGTGGAGTCACAGGTAGATAGGATAGTGAAGAAGGCGTTTGGTATGCTTTCCTTTATTGGTCAGAGTATTGAGGACCGGAGTTGGGAGGTCATGTTGCAGCTTAGAGGACATTGGTCAGGCTACTGTTGGAATATTGCATGCAATTCTGGTCGTCTCCCTATCGGAAGGATGTTGTGAAACTTGGAAGGGTTCAGAAAAGGTTTACAAGGATGTTGCCAGGGTTGGAGGATGTGAGCTACAGGGAGAGGCCATGTTGAACTTTGAAATTCTATATTATCTTGTAACTAGGTCAATGAGGGTTGTGATAAACACCAGCGATGTACCATCCCACGAGTGAGTAAAAGAATGAAACTTGCTGAGCAATGAATGAATGAACAAGATGTGCTGAAGGGCAGCCATTAGTTAGGATGGATTGTAGCCTTTGAGAGAAAGGGGGATGTTTTCTCTAGTCTCACAGATACACTCATGGTTATGGTCATTGATGGAATAAAGTTCCGTACTCCATCACAGCTGAGGTCACCTGAAGCATGGCACTCTACTTAAACAAACTGGTCACCCTAGACACTTATATACCTGAGCAATGTCATGTTTTAGAGGTTACAGGCAGCTGTGAAGCTGTATCTACGATACCCAGCTCCAGTTTGTTTTAAGGTTGCAAGAGACAATATAAATGGTGCCACATTTTGGAGTATAATGTGGTCGGCACAGTGGCTCAGTGGTTAGCACCGCTGCCTCACGACACCAGGGACCTGGGTTTGATTCTACCCTCTGGCACCTGTCTGTGTGGAGTTTGCCCATTTTCCCCGTGTCTGCGTGGGTTTCCACAGGGTGCTCCAATTTCCTCCCACAGTCCAAAGGTGTGCACTTTAGGGTGGATTGGCCATGCTAAATTTTCCCATAGTGCTCAGGGATGTGCAGGTCAGGGTGGATTGGCCATGCTAAATTACCCCATAGTGTTCAGAGATGTGTGGGTTAGGTTGGATTGGCCATGCTAAATTACCCATAGTGTTCAGGGATGTGCAGGTTAGGGTGAATTAGCCATGCTGCATTACCCTTCGTGTTGAGGGATGTGCAGGTTAGAGTGGATTGACCATACTAAATTACCCATAGCGTCCAGCGATGTGCAGGTTAGGGTGGATTGACCATGGGGAATACAGGGATGGGGATGGTTGGGATGCTTTTTGGAGGTTCGGTGTGGAGTTGTTGGGCTGAATGGCCTGTTTCCACACTGTAGGGATTTTATGTTGTTGGAAAGGGCCTTTGGGTTTTTTGAGAGAGGGAGAGTGTACAGACCATGTTTCACTCTCTTCCTGTTAAACAATTCACTATGGTTTCAGGGAGACCAACACGGAGGGGGTTGTGGGAGCGGCATGTGGACGGGAGTCACAAAGGAAAAAGACTAAACAATGACCTGGCCTTTAAAGGATAGCAGTTTTCCGGATCAATCCTGCTTTTTGAATACCCACGCCACGTCAGGATTAGGCCCAAAGTCAGGCGATTGACGGCACAGAAGGTCAGCGGCTGGAGGAAGGAGAGAGAGGAATTTAAATGACCCAAAGGCTCTCCAGAGACAACGCCGCACTGGCACCCAACACAACGGTAGGCAGGGGTGGGATGCCAGTGAGTCACAGGGAATCAACAAACCATCTCAGGCAATACATTCCCCCCACAATCCCTCAGTGTGGGCTCAACAATTGAAGTGGGTGGTGGCAAGATGTGATGAAGAGGAAATGACAAAGGTAGGGAGGGGAATGGGGCTGGAGGGGGGTTACAGAGATACGGAGGGCTACAGGGACTGGAGGAGGTTACAGAGATAGAGAGGGATGTAGGAGCTGGAGGAGGCTACAGGGACAGTGAGGTGTTTAGGGACTGGATAGGGAGGGGTATGGGGCTGGATGGCGTTACAGAGATAGGGAGGGGTGGGGATGGATAAGAGGCTGGAGGAGGTTACAGAGATATGGAGGGATGCAGAGGTTGAGGGGTTGGCGGAGGTTACAGAGATGGGGCTGTGTGCTGTGATCCTCACAAATATGGCTCTCTACCAGCACTCCCTCTCCCTCCCCCCCACCCCCCCTGCAGTAGTTCTCACACCAATGTCTCACTTACATCTTCCACGCTTGCTGGTGATCGTGGGATTATCAGTGATCACAGAGAAAGGTTCACTTGGAGGTGCTGTCAAGAAACAGAGGACTGATCTCACCAGAATGTAGCAGACACTTCAACCCTGTACTGAACCTGTCCTGGGAGTGAGTGATGGGGACTGTGTAGAGGGAGCTTTACTCTGAATCTAACTCCGTGCTCTCCCTGTCCTGGGAGTGTTTGAAGGGGACAGTGTAGGGGGAGTTTTAATCTGTATCTAAACCCCTGCTAACCTTGTCCTGGGAGACTAGACAGTGTAGAGGAGGCTTCTCTCTTTATTATTGCATTAATGAAGTGTTGTGAGCTGTTGAGAGGGTGAGATGTCCCCGTCTATCTCCCTCCTGGCTGCAGTGACTAACTCTGACTGACCTGGTGCTTGGTCCGAACTGTACGATAAAGAGGATGTTGGTTGTACTCAGTGCCTGCCCCGGTGAGACTCTGTGGTAGTTCCTGACTGTGAGGGACCTCCCCATTACTCTCGGTCAGTCAGACACCAGGGTGTGTTCCCACAGTGGGACCTGCTGACCCACAACCCCCTGTCTAATCCAAGGGTGCCTTAAAGCAAACTTAATTCAGCTCCACCTCCGAAATTGTTGACACGGGTCTGGAAACTTCCCCAATTCCACAGTGTCCCAAACTATCCTGTGCCGAGAGTTCCTCACCCTTGGAGCAGCCTGTCCCTCTCCACCGTCACATACCCTTCACATGGAGCTGGATCTCCTCCCGGTCAGTGCATTTCCTATAATGTGAGGTAACCTCACACATTTATGTCCCACTGTCATAAGGAAACAACTTCCTCATGTAGAAACCATTTATCACAACGTCAATCTGATCTTTATAAGGCCCTGTGAGAGAGGAACAGTTATCACATGTCTGAAAGAGAGAGAGAGAGAGAGAGAGAGAGAGACAGACAGACACAGGGCAGGAGCCGTAGAGTCATAGAGATGTACAACATGGAAACAGAGCCTTTGGTCCAATCCGTCCATGCCGACCAGATATTCCAACCCAATCTAGTCCCACCTGCCAGTACCCAACCCACATCCCTCCAAACCCTTCCTATTCATATACCCACCCAAATGCCTTTTAAATGCTGTAATTGTACCAGCCTCCACCACTTCCTCTAACAGCTCATTCCACACACATACCACCCTCTGTGTGCAAATGCCTCTTAGGTCTCTTTTATATCTTTCTCCTCCCACCCTAAATCTATGCCTCTCTAGTCTGGACTCACCGACCCCAGGGAAAAGTCTATTTATCCTATCCATACCCCTCATGATTTTGGATGCCTCTATAAGGTCACCCCTCAGCCTCCGACACTCCAGGGAAAACAGCCCCAGCCTGTTCAGCCTCTCCCGATAACTCAAACCCTCCAACCCTGGCAACATCCTTGTAAATCTTTTCTGAACCCTTTCAAGTTTCATAACATCTTTCCAAGAGGAAGGAGGCCAGAATTGCACGCAATATTCCAACAGTGGTCTAACCAATGTCACAACATGACCTCCCAACTCCTGTATTCAATTCTCTGACCAATAAAAGGAAGTATACCAAATGTCTTCTTCACTATCCTATCTACCTGTGACTCCACTTTCAAGGAGCTATGAACCTGTCTCCAAGGTCTCTTTGTTCAGCAACACTCCCTGGGACCTTACCATTAAGTGTATAAGTCCTGCTAAGATTTGATTTCCCAAAATGCAGCACCTCGCATTTATCTGAATTAAACTCCATCTGCCACTTCTCAGCCCATTGGTGCATCTGGTCAAGATCCTGTTGTAATCTGAGGTAACCCTCTTCGCTGTCCACTACACCTCCAATTTTGATGTCATCTGCAAACTTGCTAACTGTACCTCTTATGTTCACATCCAAATAATTTATGTAAATGACAAAACGTGGAGGGCCCAGCACCGATCCTTGTGGCACTCCACTGGTCACAGGCCTCCAGTCTGAAAAACAACCCTCCACCGCCACCCTCTGTCTTCTACCTTTGAGCCAGTTCTGTATCCAAATGGTTAGTTCCCCCTGTATTCCGTGAGATCTAACCTTGCTTACTAGTCTCCCATGGGGAACCTTGTCGAACGCCTTACTGAAGTCCATATGGATCACAACTAACACTCTGCCCTCATCAATCCTCTTTGTAACTTCTTCAAAAAACTCAATCAAGTTTGGGAGACATGATTTTCCACAAAGTCATGTTGACTATCCCCGATCGGTCCTTGCCTTTCCAAATACATGTACATCCTGTCCCTCAGGATTCCCTCCAACAACTTGCCCACCACCGATGTCAGGCTCACTGGTCGACAGAGAGAGAAAAGGGAAGTGGGGTGGGGAAGGGAAAAGAGACCGAAATGGAAAAAAATCGAAGGGAGGTATAGAGAGAGAGAGAGAGAGAGAGAGAGAGTGTTTGGGAAAACGAGAGAGAGGGGTGTGAGGGACCGAGAGAAAGAGACAGAGAGGGGGGAGGAGAGATGGGGGAGGGAGAGGGAGGGAGAGAGACAAAGAGGGTGAGACAGAGAATGAGAGAGAGAGAGAAAGATGTGACAAGGGGCAGTGACAGACAGAAGGACAGCGATTGCCCACAGACAGAGCTGGAGATAACAGCTTGTCCTGACCAGATGCTCCACGGATTGTGAAAGGATTGTGACAGAGACAGACTCACATGTTGGATGGCTGTCCAAGGCCATTACATGCACAGAACCAGACATTTGGACCAACTTCCAATCGATCTGAGGGATCATTCCATACTCAGGCGAGTACAGGCGTGTCAGGACAGCAGCTAGAGGGGGAGTGAGTGAGTGGGGGGAGCACAGATAAGGTCGCATCTGCAGACATGCAGCTCACATTGATGTCCCATTGAGGGTGGCACAGTGACTCAGTGGCAAGCACTGCTGCCTCTCAGCACCAGGGACCCGGGATTGATCACATCCACAGGTGACTGCCTGCGTGAAGTTTGCACATTATCCCAGTGTCTGTGTGGGTTTCCTGCAGGTGCTCCAGTTTACTCCCACAGTCTGAAGATTACCCATAAATTACCCATAGTGCTCAGGAATGTGCAGGTTAGGGTGGATTGGCCACACTAAATTATCCATTGTGCCCAGGAATGTGTAGGTTAGGGTGATTTGGCCATGCTAAATTACCCCATAGTGTTCAGGGATGTGCAGGTTAGGGTGGATAGGCCATGTTAAATTAGCCATAGTGTTCAGGGATGTGTAGGTTAGGGTGGATTGGCCATGCTAAATTACCCCATAGTGTTCAGGAGTGTGCAGTTTAGGGTGGATTGTCCATGCTAAATTACCCCATAGTGCTCAGGAGTGTGCAGGTTAGGGTGGATTGGCCATGCTAAATTACCCCATAGTGTTCAGGGATGTGCAGGTTAGGGTGGATTGGCCATGTTAAATTACCATATTGCCCAGAGATGTATAGGTTAGGTGCATCAGTCAGGGGTAAATGTAGAGTAATATGGGAGGGGAATGAGTCTGGGTGAGTTACTCTTCAGAGGGTCAGTGTGGACTTGTTCGGTCGAAGGGCCTGTTTCCACACTGCAGGGATTCAATGATTCAGAACTTCAATCCTCCAATAGTTCGGACTCAGTAGGCTTTCGCAGGAGGAGGTTACAGAGACAGGGAGTGGCGTAGGGGCTGGAGGAGGTTACAGAGATAGGTAGGGGCTATAGGGGCTGGAGGTAGTTACAGAGATAGGGAGGGGGTGTAGGGGCTGGAGGGGGGAACAGAGATAGGTAAGGGCTATAGGGGCTGGAGGAGGTTACAGAGATAGGGAGGGGGTGTAGGGGCTGGAGGGGGGAACAGAGATAGGTAGGGGCTATAGGGGCTGGAGGAGGTTACAGAGATAGGGAGGGGGTGTCAGGGCTGGAGGAGGTTACAGAGATAGGGAGGGTTGTAGGGGTTGGAGGGGGAAACAGAGGTAGGGAAGGGTATAGGGGTTGGAGGAGGTTACAGAGATAAGGAGGGGTGTAGGGGCTGGAGGGGGTTACAGAGATGGGGGGGGTGTCAGGCCTGGTGGGGTTACAGAGATAGGGAGGGATGTAGAGGCTGGAGGAGGTTACAGAGATAATGAGGGGTGTCGGGGCTGGAATAGGTTACAGAGATAGGGAGGGGTGAAGAGGCTGGAGGAGTTTACAGAGATAGGGAGTGTTTTGGGGCTGGAGGGAGTTACGGAGATGGGAGGAATTTAGGGGCTGGAGGTGGTTACAGAGATAGCGAGTGTTGAAGAGACAGAGGGGGATTCAGGAATACGGAGGGGTATAAATGCCGGAACGGATAACTGAGACTGTGATGGGGTGTGAACCTGTAGTATTCCGGTTCCCTTTCACTAATCACTCCCACCCTCCCAAAGTTTTTGCAGCAATTGCTGCTCTCAATCCCCAAAGCAGGCTGTTCTCCTCCCCACCTCCCGATCCCACAATAGCCAACACAATGATGTGATACTTACACCCCTCACTATGAACTTCCACCCTCTGAGTGTTGGTGGTCACATGGGCGCGTGTACGCTGAGGTACTGTGAACAGAGACAGGACACTGTTAGATGGACTGGACACAACCGGATTCTTGGTCATATCAATGCAAAAGGCTACAGCGAGGGAAGAGTTAATCTGTGAGCTGGCACTCCAGCTCCACCCATGTGCATATTAGTTTTTAGACCACGCTGAAGGCAGTTTCACTCAGAGAGGAAGAGACACAGAGGAGCAGTGGGAATGGGACAGGCTGGTAATCCAGAGCCTGAAGCTAATGTTCTGGCGACATGTGTCTCCATCCCACCCTAACACGGGGTGATGTTGGAATGCTGCACCAGGGCCAGAGCAGGGAACAGGGCAGCGGGCTGCAGTTAGATCACTGAGTGACCCAGACATAACCGATCCTCGCCCAACTCCAGTGGAAGGGAAAGGAGATATCAAAGGGAACTGGGTGTAGGATGGCTGTGAGACAGACTGCCTGAGGTCACAGGTCACGCAGAATATGAGGACCAGATTACATTTCCAACCAATGAGAGAGACAGAGAGACAGGGACCGACAGAGAGAGAAAAGGAAAGACTCAGATAGAGAGACTGTTACAGACGAACAGATACAAAAGTTGTTGTGGTTCTGTTTGCCGAGCTGGAAGTTTTTGTTGCAAACGTTTCGTCCCCTGGCTAGGCGACATCATCAGTGCTTGGGAGCCTCCTGCGAAGTGCTTCTTTGATGTTTCCTCCGGTGTTTATAGTGGTCTGTCCCTGCCGCTTCCGGTTGTCAGTTTCAGCTGTCCGCTGTAGTGGTTGGTATATTGGGTCCAGGTCGATGTGTTTGTTGATGGAGTTTGTGGATGAATGCCATGCCTCTAGGAATTCCCTGGCTGTTCTCTGTCTGGCTTGCCCTATAATGGTAGTGTTGTCCCAGTCGAATTCATGTTGCTTGTTGTCTGCGTGGCTGGCTACTAAGGATAGCTGGTCGTGTCGTTTCGTGGCCAGTTGATGTTCATGTATGCGGATTGTTAGCTGTCTTCCTGTTTGTCCTATATAGTGTTTTGTGCAGTCCTTGCATGGTATTTTGTACACTACATTAGTTTTGCTCATGTTGGGTATCGGGTCCTTCGTTCTGGTGAGTTGTTGTCTGAGCGTGGCTGTTGGTTTGTGTGCCGTTATGAGTCCTAGGAGTCGCAGAGTCGCAGGAGCATCTCAGAACTGACAGCCAGACTACTGCGACTCCTAGGACTCATAACGGCGCACAAACCAACAGCCACGCTCAGACAACAACTCACCAGAACGAAGGACCCGATACCCAACATGAGCAAAACTAATGTAGTGTACAAAATACCATGCAAGGACTGCACAAAACACTATATAGGACAAACAGGAAGACAGCTAACAATCCGCATACATGAACATCAACTAGCCACGAAACGACACGACCAGCTATCCTTAGTAGCCACACATGCAGACAACAAGCAACATGAATTCAACTGGGACAACACTACCATTATAGGGCAAGCCAGACAGAGAACTGCCAGGGAATTCCTAGAGGCATGGCATTCATCCACAAACTCCATCAACAAACACATCGACCTGGACCCAATATACCAACCACTACAGCGGACAGCTGAAACTGACAACCGGAAGCGGCAGGGACAGACCACTATAAACACCGGAGGAAACATCAAAGAAGCGCTTCGCAGGAGGCTCCCAAGCACTGATGATGTCACCTAGCCAGGGGATGAAACGTTTGCAACAAAAACTTCCAGCTCGGCGAACAGAACCACAACAACGAGCACCCGAGCTACAAATCTTCACAGATACAAACGTGGTGACAATCCTGGCTTGTCCGCACTGCTTTCTGCATTTCAGATCTGAAAATAAACCAGCGAGAGAGAAATAGACCATCCCGTTCACACAAATACATCGTGAAAAGCTCCCTCTGCACTGTCCCCATCAAACACTCCCAGGGCAGGGTTAGCATGGGGTTAGATACAGAGTAAAGCTCCCTCTGTACTGTCCCTCATCAAACATCCCAGGACAGGGACAGCACAGGGTTAGATACAGAGTAAAGCTCCCCCTACACTGTCCCCCATCAAACACTCCCAGGACAAGGACCGTACAGGGTTCCATACAGAGTAGAACTTCTTCTACACTGCTCGAGTGAATAAGGTGGACACTGTGTCCCTGCTCAGTGAAATCTTGTGGGGAGTGAATTTGTTGTTACTGCTTACAGTCCTTGCAGCTTTCAGTTATGACCTGTTGATCATTGATAGTTTGAGAAATGAAACATAATGGAAACAGTGTCTTGGTGAACAGAGTGTCATGGTGAAACATCAACTACAGGGAGGACAGGAAGATAATGTGGCAGAGTGGGAGAGCAAGGGGATAGGAGGAGAAATCAGGAGAGAGACACAGAGAGAGAGAGACACAGAGAGAGAGAGAGAGAGGTAAAGAGAGAGAGAAAGAGGCAGAGGGAGAAAATGAACACAGCAACAGTCACATACAGAACCAGCGATGGGAGAGAGAGAGGGAGAGAGAGGATGAGAAAGAGGTAGGGGAGTGAGTCAACACAGCAACACAGTTACACACAGAAACAGCTGTATAAGGGAGAGAGGTAAAGAGAGTGTGAGAAAGGGAGGGGGAGAGAGGCAGAGCAGTGTAAGTTGCCCCGATTGGAAGCAATCTTTCAAACATCCAAAACGTCAAGGTCACGGGTTCAATTCACTCTCAACCTGTCCGAGGGTCAGTACTGAGGGAGCGCCGCACTGTCCGAGGGTCAGTACTGAGGGAGTGCCGCACTGTCCGAGGGTCAGTACTGAGGGAGTGCCGCACTGTCCGAGGGTCAGTACTGAGGGAGTGCCGCACTGTCGGAGGGTCAGTACTGAGGGAGCGCCGCACTCTCCGAGGGTCAGTACTGAGGGAGTGCCGCACTGTCGGAGGGTCAGTACTGAGGGAGTGCCGCACTGTCGGAGGGTGAATACTGAGGGAGTGCCACACTGTCAGAGGGTCAGTACTGAGGGAATGCCGCACTGTCGGAGGGTCAGTACTGAGTGAGTGCCGCACTGTCGGAGGGTCAGTACTGAGGGCGTGCCGCACTGTCGGAGGGTCAGTACTGAGGGAGTGCTGCACTGTCGGAGGGTCAGTACTGAGGGAGTGCCGCACTGTCGGAGGGTCAGTACTGAGGGAGTGCCGCACTGTCGGAGGGTCAGCACTGAGGGAGTGCCGCACTGTCGGAGGGTCAGTACTGAGGGAGTGCCGCACTGTCGGAGGGTCAGTACTGAGGGAGTGCCGCACTGTCGGAGGGTCAGTACTGAGGGAGTGCTGCATTGTCGCAGGATCAGTACATCAGGAATTAGCTCTTTCCCTTTCAATCCTTCCTCCCATCTCAATTTCCCTCTCAAACCTCTCCCCATCAATCTCTCTTTTCATCTCCATGTGCTCTTTCAGTCTTTTCCGTCTTGTCCTGTACCCTTGCTTTCTCCATCCCCATCTCTCGGTCTCCCTGCCCCCTCCCCGTCTCTCCACCCTCCCTCCATCTCCATCCCTTCAGCGTTGGGCTCCCTCCAGCAGTTTGACTCCAGTCTGACCGGTACTCACCTTGCTGCAACAGTAACAACAGCACCAGAAGCTGAAGGACACTGTGATTCTGACAGGGTCTGACCACAGCCTTGCCTCTCCCTGCACTGAGCCACCTCACCTCCATCCAGGTAACCCTCCTGCCATTAGCTGCACCAGCCCCAAATCCTGCCCACTTCTCATTGGCCTTCCTGTTCACCTGGGCCCTCCTTCCCACCACCCCTATGTCCTTCCACCATTGACCAACAGTATAGCCCATGAGTTGGCGTTTGCTCATTGTTGAAATGGCTGAGTCACATGGTGAAGGGGAGAGTGGGTGACGTGCCAAGACTGTCTCAGCCATGGCGGACAGTCTGAGGGGATTGGTCAACTCAACGGGCCACTTTAATTGGCTGCTGATCTGCAAGCCCTGTAATGCAGCCAATAGAAGTTTCTGCATTGTTCCTCACTAGACGACACCTTTCTGAATTTCACTCCTGAAAGTCATTCTGTTTCCTAATTTCATGTCTCCCCGAGACAATTTCTCTCTTTCTTAATATCACATAAGGTTCCAGTGAGGAATTGTCACCTGATTCAGCCTTTGGACTCCAACATGGGACTGTTCCAGCGTTTCATCATCGAGTACAGGAGTTGGTTCATCTTTGTACTAGACCTTCATAAGACCACATTTGGAATACTGCATGCAGTTCTGGTCACCCGACTAGAGAAAGGATATTATTAAACTAGAAAGAATGCAGAAAAAATTTACTAAGATACTGCCTGGATTGGAGGATTTAAGTTAAAGGTAGAGGCTGTTTACGCTGGGGCTTTTATCCCTGGGGCGTCAGAGACTGAGGGGGTGACCTTACAGAGGTCTATTAAACCATCAGAGGCATTGATAAGGCAGTTAGCTTTCCCCATTGTAGGAGAGTGTCTAATCTAGAGGGGACAAGTTTAAGGGGAGAGATACAAAAGGGTCCAGAGGGGACAATGTTTTCACACAGAGGGTGGTGAGGGTCTGGAACTGTCACGGTGGAAGCGAGTACAATTTCATCATTGAAGAAACATTGAGACAGGGACATGGATGGGATCAGGGGGGAGGGATATGGACCAAACGCTGGGAGAGGGGTTGAGATTAATTGTGAACACGGGACAGTATGGACAGCTTGTGCTGATGGGCCTGTTCCCATGCTATAGACTCTGGATTATGTCTGTGCTGGCTCTTTCAGACACTCACTAACCTATACCTGTCCCCTGTAGTCATAGAGACATACAGCAAGGAAACAGGCCCTTCGGCCCAACTCGTCCATGCCGACCCAATATCTTCAATTAATCTAGTCCCATTTGCCAGCACTTGGCTCATATCCTTCTGAACACTTCCTATTCACATACCCATCCAGATGCCTTTTAACTGCTGTATGGTGGGCATCACTAGCCGATCCACATTTATAGCCCCGTCCCTAGTTGCCCCCTTGAGAAGGTGGGAGTGAGTTGCCTTCTTGATCCGCTACAATCCATGTGTTGTGGGTAGACCCACAATGCCCTGAGGGAGGGGATTCCAAGATTCTGACCAAGCCACACTGAAGGAACGGTGGTATATTTCCGAGTCAGGATGGGGAGTGGCTCGGAGGGGAACTTGCAGGGGGGGGGGGGGGCGGGGGGGGTGTTCCCATGTATCTGCTGCCCCTCATCCTTCTGGATGGAAGTGGGTGCAGGGGGGGGGGTGTTCCCATGTATCTGCTGCCCCTCATCCTTCAGGATGGAAGTGGGTGTAGATTTGGAAGGTGCTGCCTGAGGATCTTTGGGGAATTTCTGCAGATGGTACACACTGCTGCTACTGAGCATCGGTGGGGGAGGGTGGGGATGTTTGTGGATATGGTACCAATCAAGTAGGGGCTGCTTTGTCCTAGATGGTGTCGATCTTCTGGAGTGTTGCTGGAACTGCCCCCATCCAGGGTAAGTGGGGAGTATTCCATCATACTCCTGACCTGTGCCTTGTAGATGGTGGACAGGTTTTGGGGAGTCAGGAGGTGAATTACTGGCTACAGTATTCCCAGCCTCTGGCCTGCTCTTGTGGCCTCTGCACTGATATATCTCTCAAATCCAGTGTGTTTTTGGTCAATGGTAACCCCAGGATGTTGATCGTGGGGGATTCAGTGATGGTCGTGGTATTAATGGTTGGAATGTCTCTTATTAGAGATGGTCATAGCCTGGCATTTGTGTGGCACAGGTGTTACCTGCCACTTGTCAGCACAAGCCTGGATATTGTCCAGGTATTGTTACATTTGAACACGGACTGATTCAGTATCTGAGGAATCGCTGAAGACTGCAATTATCAGTGAACATCCCCACTTCAGACCTTTTGATGGAGGGAAGGTCATTGATGAAGCAGATGAAGATGGTTGGGGCCTAGGACGCTACCCTGAGGGACTCCTGCAGAGATGTCCTGGAGCTGAGATGACTGACCCTCCACCAACCATGACCATCTTGCCCTGTGCCAGGTCTGACCTCAACCAGTGGAGAGTTTGCCCCTCCCCCCCATACCCATTGATTCCAGTCTTGCCAGAGCTTCATGATGCCACACTCGGTCGAATCATGTCAAGGGATATCACTCTCACCTCACTGTCTCTACCCTCATGGTTTCCAACACCCCGGTCAAATCTCTTTGGAACCTTTTCCTCCAAGGAAGACATTCCCAAGCTCTACAGTTGATCCACATCACTGAAGATCTTCATGTCTGGAATTATTTCTGACATCCTGTTGATGTTCCTGGTCATTGGTTCTGAATCTTTAATGGCATTGGGGTTCTGCCCAATCTGATCAAGTCCACATTATTTGGCAGGATATTTCAATGCAGTCTCCTGTCTGAGACCTCTGTGTCTTCTCTCCCTCCTGCCAGTATTCATTAATAGACTCGATGGTACCTGTAGCCTGTAGACCATCCCTGTCTGAACAATGGCATCTTGTACCTAACGTTCCCTGGAAACTGAGCACATGTGACCATGTAGCAGCTGTCAACAACCCCATGTTGTATCCAACATGGTCAATGCACCACATGACCACAGACATCACGTCCCCAGCATCTGACTGAGTCTGAATCTTTATTGTCAGACAGCAACCATTAGACTCTCCCTTTTAGGAGCTGGTCCTGGCCTGGCACTCGTGTGGCATCAAACTTGCCCCTTGCTAGCCCCAACCTGCATATTGTCCAGCTGTTGCTGTATTTCCACACAGTTTCAGTACAGATTAAATAAACACAAAATTCTGCCACTGAGGAATACTTATAACTACGCAGTTAAAACCACCATTTTATGGTAATTAATGGTAATTGCCTTTTCCCGAGGTTGGGGTGTTTCCAGACAAGGGGGCACAGTTTTAAGTTGAGATTTGAAAAAGACACGAGGGACAAATTATTTACACAGAGGGCGGATTGCGTGTGGAATGATGAAGTGGTGGATGCGGGTACAGTGATCCAAACACATTGGTGCTGTGGGACCCAGTGAAGCCACTCTCAAAGTGGGTTTGCTCCATGTTGGCCAGAGCCAGGGTGAAGAGCTCCACTAAGATGGCACAGTAACTCAATGGTTAGCACTGCTGTCTCACGGCGCCAGGAACCCGGGTTCGATTCCAGTCTCGGGCGACTGTCTGTGTGGAGTTTGCACATTCTCCCTCTGGCGAGTGGGTTTCCTCCGAGTGCTCCTGTTTCCTCCCACAATCCAAAGATGTGCAGGTTAGGGTGGATGGACAATACTAAATTACCCATAGTGCCCAGGGATGTGCAGGTTAGGGTGGATTGGCCATGCTAAATTACCCCATGATGTCCAGGGATGTGCAGGTTAGGGTGAATTAGCCATGCTGCATTACCCTTCGTGTTGAGGGATTGCAGGTTAGGGTGGATTGGCCTTCCTGAAGAAGGGCTTATGCCCGAAATGTCGATTCTCCTGTTCCCTGGATGCTGCCTGACCTGCTGCGCTTTTCCAGCAACACATTTTCAGCTCTGATCTCCAGCATCTGCAGACCTCACTTTCTCCCCATGCTAAATTACCCCATAGTGTTCAGGGATGTGCAGGTTAGGGTGGATTGACCATGCTAAACTACTCGTAGTGTTCAGTGATGTGTAGGTTAGGTGCTTTAGTCAGAGGTAAATGGAGAGTGGTGGGTGTGGGTGACTTACTCTTTAGACAGTCAGTGTGGACTTGTTGGGCCGAATGGCCTGCTTCCACACTGTAGGGATTCTATGTTCTATAATCGGTCACTGCTGGAGATGATCCAGAACGTTACTGACACGAGGAGACAGCGTTACAGAGATGGGCACGGGACGTCAGCACAAGAGACACTTGAGGGGCAAACAATATCCCATAGGAAACACTGAGATATTACTGCAGGGAGACACATGGCTATTCAGTTTACACAAGGCAGGTTTAGCGTGTGCACTGGCTGGGCGACGGTTAACTTAACAAGTTGAGGGGAGGAATTACAAGACTGTTGCGTCTCGTGGTGTTGCCACAGCTTCACAGCTGAGGGAATACAGCTCTCCTACTCCATCACAGCTCAGACCCCTTCAAGTATGACACTGTAGAAGCACACTTCTCTGTTGTAACCGGAGCTCAATATAAACCCAGACACTTGTGTACCCGAGAGTGTGCGATGCTCAAACCTAACTGATCGCCATTAAGGAACATCCGTAGAATCTGACATAGTACGATTCCCAGTTGTTGTTTTAATGCTACAAGAGTCAACACAGATGTTTCTACACCTGGTAATGTGCTATGCCAACTCCTTCTGGAGTACTCCAAGGCCCTTGGGGAATGTTTTTAATGGGGATAGGGGAGTGGGAGTATTAATTTCACTTAAAATAATAGATAAATTTCACTCTGTATCTAACCCTGTGATGGCCCTGTCCTGGGAGTGTTGGATGGGGGCACAATATAGAGGGAGCTTTACTCTGTATCTAAACCCATTCTCCCCAGACTCGGGGAGATTCAGATGGGAAAGTGTAAAGGGACACATACTTTCTCTCTAACCCAGTGTTGGAGCTGTCTTGAGTATGTTTGATGGGGACAGGATGGGGAAGTGGGTGATTTAATCAATAGTTGAAACTTTATTGCTGGAACAGCACAGCAGGTCAGGCAGCATCCAGGGAACAGGAGATTCGACGTTTCGGGCACAGGCCCTTCTTCAGGAATGAGCAGAGAGTGTTCAGCAGGAGAAGATAAAAGGTAGGGAGGAGGGACTTGGAGGAGGGGAGTTGGAAATGTGATAGGTAGAAAGAGGTCAAGGTGAGGGTGATAGGTCGGAGTAGGGTGGAGGCGTAGAGGTCAAGAAGAAGACTGCAGGTCAGGAAGGCGGTGCCGGGCTGGAGGGATCCGGCTGAGACAAGGTGGGGGGAGGGGGGATGAAGAAACTGGTGAAGTCCAAGTTCATCCCCTGCGGTTGGAGGGTTCCCAGTCGGAAGATAAGACGCTCCTCCTCCGACCGTCGGGTTGTTGTGGTTTGGCGGTGGATGAGTCCAATGACCTGCATATCCTCGGTGGAGTGGGAGGGGGAGTTGAAATGCTGTGCCACAGGTTGGTTGGGTTGGTTCGTCCGGGTGGCCCAGAGGTGCTCTCTGAATCGCTCCGCAAGTAGGCGGCCTGTCTCCCCAATATAGAGGAGGCCACACCGGCTGCAGCGGATGCAGTAGATGATGTGGGTGGAGGTGCAGGTGAATCTGTGGCGGATATGGAAGTTTCCCTTGGGGCCTTGGAGAGAAATGAGGGGGGAGGTGTGGGCGCAAGTCTTGCACCTCCTGCGGTTGCAAGGGAAGGTGCCGGGAGTGGTGGTTGGGTCGGTGGGGGGTGTGGATCTGACAAGGGAGTCGCGGAGGGAGTGGTCTCTACGGAAAGCTGATAGGGGAGGGGAGGGAAATATATCCTTGGTGCTGGGGTCTGTTTGGAGGTGGCGGAAGTGACGGCGGATGATGCGCTGTACATGGAGATTGGTGGGGTGGTAGGTGAGGACCAGTGGGGTTCTGTCCTGGTGGCGGATTTAATCAATACCCAATCCCACATTGAACACGGCTGGGAAATGTAAAATGCTGAAGTTTAGAGCTTTACTCTGTATCTAACACCATTCTCTACCTGCCCTGCAGTTTTCAATAGGGATAGTGTAAACATGGGGAATCTGGTGAAATTGTAGGAGAACTGAAATAATGTGAGATGTGAAGAGATGCATGTTGAATGTTAGACTGAAGACAAGATCAACTAAATGGTCAAATGTTAAATTGGGAGCAGGAATACAAAAAGCTGCTGGTACGTTTCTGTTCTGTTACATATTTCCAAGTTTCAGATTGGGGCTGAATTATTGTCATAATGGGGAATGTCTCAAAAGCGGTTTTCCGTCCTGCATGAATGCATCATTAAAATGTGAATTCCCTTGCAGAGATAGGAAATGGAGACAGTCTTTAAGGTGTGTGTGTGTGTGTGTGTGTGTGTGTGTGTGTGTGTGTGTGTGTGTGTGTGTGTGTGTGTGTGTGTGTGTGTGTGTGTGTGTGTGTGTGTGTGTGTGTGTGTGTGTGTGTGTGTGTGTGTGTGTGTGTGTGTGTGTGTGTGTGTGTGTGTGTGTGTGTGTGTACATGAGTGGAATCATTGACACTCAAGTTG
This sequence comes from Chiloscyllium plagiosum, assembly GCF_037043375.1. Lineage (NCBI taxonomy): Eukaryota > Metazoa > Chordata > Chondrichthyes > Orectolobiformes > Hemiscylliidae > Chiloscyllium > Chiloscyllium plagiosum. The sequence continues at coordinate 37,201,028 of NW_028270178.1, forward strand.
GACACACCAGGAATAGTCTCTCGCTCACACAGATATGCTCACTCATACTCAGAACCACAAACACGCACGATGGAAATATCGAAATTTACGTCAGAGAGAGAGTTTTTCCAGGAATCACATTTAGAGCAAGAAAATTCCAAGACAGAACCTCACTTCCAGAGGTTTAGGGTCAGAGAATTTAGATGTTAATGTGGGACCAAGGTTTAATATTTTCAAACCATATGGATGTTGCCAGCCTGCCTTGCTTTTCCCTATTTATAAAGTTAATGTCACTGCTGTGCTAATATAAAATGGTGGCTGTGAACAAAGCTAAGATGTCTGATTTGATTCATTTGTCAGTAAGGGAGAGGGGGCAATGTGTCAAAAGCTATTTCCATTTATAGATCCTTGCTGAGGTAGGAAATGGAGATAGCTCTGTGCAGGTGATTCAAATGCAAATGCCAGAACCTGTTTCCAGTGAATGCCTGAGACAATGCCTTACTTTCCAAACTCCAAATATCTGAGAGATTCAAATATACAAAACCTGAAATAGCTCAGCCACTGAGTTGTAGGTATGCAGCCTTGGATCAGAATCTGTTGCAGTGAGAATTGTGTGTGGCTCGGCCCCATCCCAAAATCAAGTGTTTCTCAAATCCCACACTGACCCGCTGTGGGTTCAAACAGTGTGTTGCCTACAAAGAAAAGGAAATAGCTCATCTGCAATTCAACAAAGCTCTTCATGGAACTTTGTGTGTCTGTTGGTTTCAGTGTCTTTAAACAGGATTAAACATAAATGACTTGGAGGTGCTGGTGTTGGACTGGGGTGGACAAAACTAAAATTCACACAACAGTCCAACGTGTAAAATCTGGGAACACATTATCTGCTGGCACTACCATCATGTTAATTTTCTGACATTTATGTACAAGGTCAGCCAAACCCCTTGGACAATAATTAGATTAGGTTAGATTAGATTCGGCCCAACGAGTCCACACTGACTCTCCGAAGAGTAACCCATCCAGACCCATTCCCCTACCATACATTTACTAATGCACCTAATACTATGGGTAATTTAGCATGGTCAATCCACCCTAACCTGCACATCGTTGGACTGTGGGAGGAAACCAGAGCACCCTGAGGAACCCCATACAGACACTGGGAGAATGTGCAAACTCCACACAGTCGCCCGAGACGGGAATTGAACCCGGATCCATGGTGCTGTGAGGTGCAGCGCTAACCACTGAGCCACCGTGCCACCCCACCTTATTGCACACACGTGTGTCTCATAAAGGTGGTTTCTCTGTTCTCACTGCTAGAGGTTGCAAGATTGAAACCTTATAACTCCCAATTAGTTTCTTTTTTTTTAAGATTTAATTTCTATAGGAACTGCTCAGAGCTGGCCAAGAGTCTATTTGATGTCCTCTTTCCAGAAGAAGCTTAGTTTCTAGATTGGCTCCAGGGACAGTCTTGAGAGAACAGACAAAGAGTGACTGAGTAGTTGATCACTTTGAATGTTTCTCCAGGTTAACTGGAGACTGTTGATGTGGTTGTTAAGAAGACAGACAGTGTGTTAGCTTTTTTGTGTTTCAGAAACACGAGGTCATGCTGGGGGAATGGGGGAGGGAGAGTGGAAATGGGAATGGGGGAGGGGGAGGGAGAGTGGGAATGGGAGAAGGGGAGTGGGAATGGGGGAGGGGGAAATGCAGGAGGGGCATTGGGAATGGGGAGGGGGAGTGGGAATGAGAAATGGGGATGTGGAGTGGGAATTGGGGAGTGGGAATGAGAATGGGGAAGGGAGGGGGATTGGGGGATGGGGAGAGGGAATGGAAAGAGAGAGAGAGATAGATTTGAATGAGAGAAGAGATACTGACATTATGTATGAGAGGGAGATAGTGAGATTGTACATGGGATGGAGAAACAAGTTGTGAGATTTTAAATGAGAGAGCAGGAGAAAAACAGTGAGATTGTGCATGAGACAGAGAGAGTTTGTACTTGAGAGAGATTCACCTTCCCCGTGACACTGAGGAACTCCTGTGTCACACACCAGAATGATATCCAACACCGTGTTTGGGAGCAGAACATGGCCCATGGAATCAGGAAGTCGGTTCATGTGGATGTTCAGAACCAGGAATCTCGCACAGAACGACAACAGAACAGACAGAATCAAACAAAGAACTTGGTGTTGAATTTGAGAAAGAGTTCTGTAACTTTTAAGAACATGGAGCCAGTGATATATTGACCCCATTGTATCACGGGCGAGAGTTCGGGACTGTCTCATTGTGTGTGTATATGTGTGTGCCTGTGTGTGGAGGTATGTGATGGAGACAGTTTAAAGTGAGTGTAACTCTGTGTCTCTGCTTGGGGAATGTCTGTCCTTCAAATATTTGACTGCGACTTCATCGAGAGCTCTCCCCGTGAACTAACAGTCATGGGAGTCATTAATGCAGACACTGTACAGGGAGCTTTATTCTGTATCTCTCTCCATTAAACAGGACATATCATCGGAATGTGCAGCTGATGCACAAATTGGCAATGCAGTAAACAGGGAAGGAGTTGTAGACCTTAGGGGGATATAGACAGATGCTGTTTACTGTCGTTGGGAAGATGTCTGAGTACAAAAGTGGTCCACTTTTGCTGAGATGCTGATGTCATTTCAGTGAAGCACTCACAGAGAAACTTCCTTCCTGCTGTTGGCCAATTAATATGAAACACAGAATTCCAGGGAAATAGGCATGTGAGGGGTGAGGGATTTCTGTTTGTCATAAAGAGCAAAACGGTCACCCAAAGTCCTTGGAGGAAGAGGCCTGGCTTGGATTTAACTCAAATCATAGCCTGACACTGCAAACCCACAAGGTAACTGAGGGATGGACATTTATAAAACACAGTCCATGTCTTCAATCTAATCTCAAACTGGGTTACAGGGAATGGAGCAGTTTTGTAATATCCTCAGTGTGATTGAGGGAATGGGGAAGCTAATTTCAGAGACAGAGCGAGAGAGTTACAGACTCAGATACAGAGCCAGAGACACTCAGAGACAGGATCGGAGGGTCCTGGAAATGTTTCAGAGCTGATTCTGAGATAGACACGAGCTGTACAGCAGCAGATGGGAGTGAATCATTCTCTGTTACCAATACAGCACTAGACACAGTCTCGTGGAATAACTGAGATGATGGGCTCCTGTGTTCCGTTTGCTGATAACACAAAGTGATGTGGGAGAGTAAAATGCAAGGAGGACACAGAAAGGCTGGGAAGGGGTTTGAACAGGTTCAGTGAGTAAGCGAGTAAAACATAGTCTGTGCATTCCTGACGAAGGGCTATTGCCTGAACCATCGATTCTCCTGCTCCTCGGATGTTACATGACCTGCTGTGCTTTTCCAGCACCACACTCTTAACTCTGATCTCCAGCATCTGCAGTCCTCTCTTTCCCATAGTCTGTGCAATATCACACAGATAAATGGGAGGCTTGTTCCTTCGTTTCAATCTTGAAACGGTTTCAGAGTTTTGTTCGAGTTTTAAACAATGATTCTAATCCGAGACCCAAAAGCAGCAAGAAACCTTTCTCTCTATCTATCCCAGCAGTTTTCATTATTGTCTCAAAAACTTTCATTCCCTCTGACCCTTCTAAATCCTAGGGACACAACCGTGGGTTTGGGTCATTTCCCTCCCTCCCCAGTGACCCATTGCTGTCCAGCTATCATTCTGGTGAATCTATACTACACTCAGATATACATGCACTCCCCAATTTCCTACTCTTTCTGATCTCTCCCTATTTGTTAAGTCAATATCAGTGCTAGGCTAATGTGAAATGGCTGCCATGAACATATCTAATTTGGCTGACACCTTCGGAATCATTTGTTGGAGCTTTGCAGATTAAAACAGACCCTTGCAGTTTGAACAGGATCATCCCTCAACCTCCTGCAAATGGAATACAGTGAGATGGGAAGCCATGGTGTTTGGATGTTAGACTGAGGAGGAACAATACAGACAAAATGGTACAATATTAACATGGGGGAGGGGGTGGGCGCAGGAACTAAGAAGTCTTCCGTTATGGATCTGGAATTCTGTCAGCACAGGAGAGGGGAAGATGTCTCAAAAGCACTTTCCAAATTTGGTGACACCATCACACTTACTTTCTGTGATTTGTGAACAAGGATCTGGGATATATTGAATATTTAAATCAGCATGGAGTAAAGTCATATTTGACGCAATAATGCAAGACCCTGGTAGTATGCATGTATACACACACACACACACACACGGAATAACCAAATATATGAGCATTTTCAAATATTAAAGCTCCATTAAAGAACCCTTGGATGTCAGATGAACACAGGACATTCACACACCTAGGCAGGCTCAAGACTCACCTCCCTCCGACACGGAGAGGCTCCTGTTTCACACTACGGATTGCCCTCAGACGTTGTGTTTGGGAGCAGGACATGGCACATGGGTTGAGGACGACTGTCCATGTGGATGTTCAAAACCAGCAATCTCACGGGGAATCAGAACAGAACAGACAGAATCAAACAAAAGCCTTGGTGTTGAATTTGTGGAGTTCTTCCATTTTTGTTATGTGTCTGTCTCTGTGTGTGCGCATGTGTGTCTTTGTCAGTGTATGTGTGCGAGTGTGTGTGTGTGTGAGAGAGAGAGAGTGCATGAGAGTCTGTTTGTGTGTGTGTGTGTGTGTGTATAAGGTGGGGAGAGTAAGGAGTAACTTATATCAACATCTCTCATCAGATTATACCGGCTGTTAAATTTTTTGATTGCAATATCATCGAGAAGCTTTACTCTGTATCAAACTCAATGCTTTACCTGACCAGTGAGGGAATGGGAGAATTATTCAGTACCTAAATCCGTTCTTCCCTTCCCTGGACATGTTTGATGAGGATACAGTAAAAGGAGCTTTACCGTGTATCTAACCCCATATAGTTCCTGTCCTGAGAGTGTTGCTGGTGACAGTGCAGGATTTAACTTGAACAACACAAATACATTAAGGACAAAAGGGTGACTAGGGAGAGAATTATGGCCCCTCAAAGATCAGTAAGGCAGCCTTTGTGTGGAACCGCAGGAGATGGCGCAGAAAGTAAACGAGTATTTTGCATCAGTATTTACTGTGGAAAAGGACAGGGAAGATAAAAATGTCAGGAAATAGATGGTGACATCTTGAAAAATGTCCATATTACAGAGGAGGAAGTGCTGGATGTCTTGAAACATATAAAAGTGGATAAAACCCCAGGACCTGATCAGGTGTACCCTAGAACTCTGTGGGAAGCTAGGGAAGTGATTGCTGGGCCTCTTATTGAGATATTTAGATCATCAACAGTCACAGGTGAGGTGCCGGAAGACTGGAGGTTGGCTAACGTGGTGCCACTGTTTAAGAAGGGCGGTAAAGACAGGCCAGGGAACTATAGACTGGTGAGCCTGACCTCAGTGGTGGGCAAGTTGTTGGAGGGAATCCTGAGGGACAGGATGTACATGTATTTGGAAAGGCAAGGACTGATTAGGGATAGTCAACTTGGCTTTGTGCATGGGAAATCATGTCTCACAAACTTGTTTGAGTTTTTTGAAGAAGTAACAAAGAGAATTGACAAGGGCATAGCGGTAGATGTGATCTTTGTGGACTTCAGTAAGGCGTTCGACAAGGTTCCCCATGGGAGCATGGTGAGCAAGGTTAGATCTCATGGAATACAGGGAGAACTCCATATTTGAATACAGAACCAGCTCACAGGTAGAAGATAGAGGGTGGTGGTGGAGGCCTATGACCAGTGGAGTGCCACAAGGATCGGTGCTGGGTCCTCTACTTTTCATCATTTATATAAATGATTTGGATGCGAGCATAAGAGGTATAGTTAGCAAGTTTGCTGATGACACCAAAATAGGAGATGTGGTGGACCACGAAGAAGGTTACCTCAGATGACAACGGGATCTTTATCTGATGGGTCAATGGGCTGAGAGGTGGCAGATGGAGTTTAATTTAGATAAATGCAATGTGCTGCATTTTGGGAAGCAAATCTTAGCAGGACTTATTCACTTAAGTAACCAAGTAACCTGGAGGTCGCCACTGATGATGTTACCTAGCCAGGTAATGAAACGTCAGGATATCAAACCTACAGCTCAGTGAGCAAACCTACACCCTAAATTTACAAGCATGTTGCCAGGCTGGGAGGATTTGAGCTACAGGGAGAAGTTGAATAGACTGGAGATGTTCTCCTTGGAGCGTCAGACGCTGAGGGGTGACCTTATCAAGGTTGATAAGATCATGTAAGGGGCATGGATAGGATAAATAGACAAAGTCTATTCCCTGGGGTCGCAGAGTCCAGAACTAGAGGGCATAGGTTTAGGGTCGGAGGGGCACGATAAAACCATGAGGGGCATGGATAGGGTAAATAGGCAAAGTCTATTCCCTGGGTGGGGGAGTCCAGAACTAGAGGGGCATAGGTTTAGGGTGAGAGGGGAAAGATATAAAAGAGACCTAAGGGGCAACATTTTCACCCAGAGGGTGGTACGTGTATGGAATGAGCTGCCAGAGGATGTGGTGGAGGCTGGTACAATTGTAAATTTAAGATGCATTTGGATGGGTATATGAATAGGAAGGGTTTGGAGGGATATGGGCCGGGTGCTGGCAGGTGGGACTAGATTGGATTGAGATATCTTGTCGGCATGGATGGGTTGGGCCGAAGGGTCTGTTTCTGTGCTGTACATCTCTATGACTCTCAGACATGAATGCTTATGCTGAAGGGAGACCTGATAGAAGTCTACAACGTTATGAAGGGGTAGAGAAAATGGACAGTCAGAGTCTTTTTTTCCCAAGGATAGGACAAAGAACAATACAGCACAGCACAGGCCCTCTGGCTCTTCATGTTGTGCCGAACTTTCTTCTAACTCTAAGATCAAGCCAACCCACATACCCTACATTTTACTGTCATCCATGTGTCCATCCAAGAGTCACTTAAATGTCCTTAATGTAGCTGACTGTACGACCACTGCTGGCAGTGCATTCCATGCATCCACCACTCTCTGTGTAAGGAACCTACCTCTGACATCTCCCCTAAACCTCCCTCCAATCACCTTAAAATTATGCCCTCCCGTGACAGCCATTACTGCCCTGGCAAAAAGTCCCTGGCTATCCACTCTATGCCTCCCATCATCTTGTACACCTTTATCAAGTCACCACTCATCCCTATAAGACATGCCCTCACATCCTGATAAATCTTTTCTGCACCCTCTCTACAGCTTCCACATCCTTCCTATAATGAGGCAACCAGAATCGAACACAATAGTCCAAGTGTGGTTTATAGAGCTGTAGCATAACCTTGCGGCTCTTAAACCCAATGTCCCTGCTAATGAAAGCCAACACGCCATACACCTTCTTAACAACCCTATCAACTTGGGTGGCAACTTCGAGGGATCTATGGATATGGACCCCAAGATCCCTCTGTTCTTTCATACTACCAAGAGTCCTGCCTTTAACCCTGTAATCTGAATTCAAATTTGACCTTCCAATATTAATCACTTCATCCTTTTCCAGGCTGAACGCCATCTGCCACTTCTCAGACCAGCTCTGCATCCTGTCAATGTCCTGTTGCAAATTACGACAGCCCTCCACACTATCCACAACTTCACTAACCTCCGAGTCATCGGCAAACTTACGAACCCACCCTTCTGCTTCCTCATACAAGTCATTTATAAACATCACAAAGAACAGAGTTCCCAGAACAGATCCCTGTGGAACATCACTGGTCACGGAGCTCAAGGCTGAATACTTTCCATCTACCACACTCTTTGTCTTCTACGGGCCAGACAATTCTGCATCCAGACAGCCAATTACCCTGTATCCCATGCCTCTTTACTTTCTGAATCAGCCTATCATGGGGAACCTTATAAAATGCCTTGCTAAAATCCATGTACACCACATCCACTGCTCAACCTACATCAATGTGTTTTGTCATATCTACAAAGAATTCAATAAGGCTTGTGAGGGATGACCTGCCCCTCACAAAGTCATGCTGATTATTTCTAAGCAAGGTATGCTTTTCCAAATAATCATAAATCCTGCCCCTCAGAATCCCCTCCAATAATTCACCCTCCACCGCCATAAGACTGGCTGGTCTGTAATTCCCACGATTAAATCTATTCCTTTTTTTGACCAAGGGAATAACATTTGCCACCCTCCAATCATCTTGTACTACTCCAGTGGACAATGAGGACACAAAAATCATAGCCAAAGGTGCAGCTTCCCATATAAACCTTGGGTATATTTTTCTGGCACAGGGGACTTATCTATCCCCATGTTTTTCAAAATTTCCCACACATCCTCCTTCTTAACATCAACCTGTTTGAGCATATCAGCCTGTTTCACGCTGTCCTCACAAACGTCAAGGTCCCTCTCAGTAGTGAATACTGAAGCAAAGTGTTCATTAAAGGACCTCCTCACCTCCTCCAACTCCAGGCACAAGTTTCCTCCACTATGCCTGATCAGCCATACTGTCATTCTGGCCATCCTCTTGTTCCTCACATAAGTGTAGAATGCCTTTGGGTTTTTCTTAATCCAACCTGCTAAGGCTTTTTCATGGCCCCTTTCTAGCTCTCCTAAGTCTTTCCTGGCTACCTTGTCACTCTCTGGAGCCCTGTCTGGTCCTTGCTTCCACAACCTTAAGTTTCCTTCTTCCTCTTGACTAGATGTTATAAATCTCTTGTCATTCAAGGTTCCTTCACCCTACTATCCCTTCCTTGCCTCATTGGGATAAATCTATCAAGCACTCACAAGTGCTCCCCAAACAAGCTCAGTTTTCGGTTGTGCATTTCCCTGAAATTATCTGCTCCCAATTTATGCTCCATAGTTCCTGCCTAATAGCATTGTAATTCCCCATCCCTCAATTAAATACTTTCCCATATTGTCTGCTCCTATCCCTCTCCATGACTATAGCAAAGGTCAGGAAGTTGTGATCACTATCACCGAAATGGTCTCCCATCGAGAGATCTGACACCTGACCTGGTTCATTGCCAAGCACCTAAACCAATATGGCCCCCCTTCTAGTCAGCCTATTCACACATTGAGTCAGGAATCCTCCCTGGACACACCTGACAAAATCTGCTCCATCCAAACTATTTGCATTAAGGAGGTTCCAATCGATATTATGGGATGTTGAGGTCACCCATGACAATAACCCTGTTACTTCAGCACCTTTCCAAAATCTGCCTCCCATGGAAATGTCAGTCATGAGAGAATGGAGGTTTAAGGTGTTATGGACCAGATCAGACTCCTCCGATTTATGGTAAGGAGATTCGATTTGATTTATTATTGTCACATGCTCTGGGAAACTGTAAAAAGTACTGTTTTGCATGCTGTCCAGTACAAATCATACTGTACTTCATAGAATCCCTACAGTGTGGAAACAGGCCCTTTGGCCCAACAAGTCCACACTGACCCTCCATTGTTAACCACCCCAGCCAAACACATTTCCCTATCTAATTACTCTACATTTATCCCTAGCTCATGCACCGAACCTACACATACCTGAACACTATTGGCAATTTTTCATGCTCAATTCACCTAACCTGCACATCTTTGGATTGTGGGGGGAAACCACACATTACTCTGCAGAGCTCACCAATCTCTTGATATCCTCCTCCAGTATACACCCTTGTTCTCACTATTAACCACCCCATGTCATATGCAAACTTCTTGGTCATATAACCTGCATTTATCTCCAAATCCCAAAAATACACCATAAATAGCATCAAGCCCCGGAGGAAACCCACCCAGACACAGGGAGACTGCCTGCGTGGAGTTTGCACAGTCTCCTGATGCTGAAATCGAATCCTAATCCATGATGGTGCGGCAGCTGTATTGAATACATCAGGATAATGTAGTACTACAGCTTCAGAAAAGGTACAGAGGAAGATCAACTCTAAAATATGAGAGGTCCATTTAGAAGTCTGGCAACAGCGGGGAAAAAGCTGTTCCTGAATTTGTTGTATATGCTGCTTAATGGAAGAGGGTGGAAGAGATTGGTGCAGTGGGAAATATAGACAGATGGAAAATTGTTTGTGTGATGGACTGGTCTGCGTTCACGACACTGTCATTTCATGCAATCTTTGGCAGAGCAGTTGCTATTCCACGCTGTAATGCATCTGGATATGAAACTTTCCATAGTGCATCCATACAAATGCGGACATGCCAAATTTTCTTAGCCTTCTGAGGAAGCCGAGGTGTTCTTCCTACAGTGTGGCATTAGACTGTACCAGTTGTGGCCTGTTCTCCAGCATATTCCCCTTGCTCTTTTATTCTATACCTTAGCTATAAATGCAAATATCCCATCTGCCTTCTGACCAACTTTCTCTATCTACCTGCCCTGTAACCTCAGGGATCTGTGGATGTCTAACCCAAATCCGCACTGATCTTCACAGTTCTCCATGGTCCTACTGTTCATGCCTGTTAGCTTTCCCAACATCTCACTGTATAACACTCACTATTTTGAAGTTGAATTCCATTTGCCATTACTCTGCAGAGCTCACCAATCTCTTGATATCCTCCTCCAGTATACACCCTTGTTCTCACTATTAACCACCCCATGTCATATGCAAACTTCTTGGTCATATAACCTGCATTTATCTCCAAATCCCAAAAATACACCATAAATAGCATCAAGCCCCAAACAACCCCACTGGAAATGGACCTCAAGTAACAAGCTGTCAGAGGAAGTGGTGGAGGCAGCTACAATTACAACACTTTAAAAGGCATCTGAATGGGTAAATGAATTTAAAGGGATACAGGCCAAATGCTGGCAAACAGGACTAGATCAGTTCAGCATATCTGGTTGGCATGGATGAGTTTGACCAACCGGTCTGTCTCCATGCTATTTGACTCAAAGACACAGAAACATCCCTCTATTACCTCTCTCTGATTTCTGCCTCTCAATGAATTTTGTATCCAATGTGCCACATTGCCTTGCATCCTATGGACCTTTACTTACCAGTCTTCAATGAAGGAATTTATCAAACACTTGTTAAAACCCATGCAGATTTTAAACCAAATGCATTTCTCTCATCAACAATCTCGGTTTCCTCCTCAATAAAAAAGAAGTTTGTCAAACACAACCTTCCCTTAATAAATTCTTGCTGACTATCTTTGATTAAACATCTGTATTGTTAGGAATTATTGATAATCATTTGCCCACCACTGAGGTGACACTGACATAGCTCTAATTTCCTGGTCTACCACTTTCTCCATTATAGAACATTACAGCGCAGGACAGGCCCTTCGGCCCTCGATGTTGCGCCGCCCTGTCATACTAATCTGAAGCCCATCCCACCTACACTATTCCATGTACGTCCATATGCCTGTCCAATGACGACTTAAATGCACTTAAACTTGGCGAATCTACTACCATTGCAGGCAAAGCATTCCATACCCTGACTACACTTGGATAATGTTAGCAATTCTCTAGGTATTTTGCACTTCACCTGTGGGCAGAGAGGATTTGAAAATTATTGCCAGAGCCTTTGATCTATCCTTTCTTAACCATTTTAAAAGCATTGGCTGCAACTCATCCATGCCTTCAGATTAGTCCAGTGTTAGGGCTGCTAAACCAACTAGTGCTTCCACTCTCTCTCTGAGGTAATTTTATCTGATCCTTCAGTCTTTCCGATCGGATGTCCATCCCTTTGTCATCGTTATCCATTGTGAAGACAAACGCAAATTATTCATTGAGGATAGTGTCCACGTCTTTTCACATCCACTAGCAAATTACCACAGTTCTCCCGAATGAGTCTGACACTTTCCCTTGTTATTCTCTCAGTCTTTCAACACTGTAAGACCTCTATAAGTTTTCTTTTATTTGACTAATCAACGACAGGTCCATGGAGATGTACATCAAGGAAGCAGACCCTTCGGTCCAACTCATCCATGCCGACCAGATATCCTAAATAAATTTCGTGCCATTTGTGAGCATTTGGCCCATATCCCTCTCAACCCTTCCTATTCAAATATCCATCAAGATGCCTTTTACTTGTTGTAATTGTACCAGCCTCCATGACTGCCTCTGGCATTCCATATAAGCATTGCCCTCTGCGTAAAAATGTTGCCCCTTAGGTTCCTTTTAAATCTTTCCCCTCTCACCTTAAATCTATGCCCGCTAGTTTTGGAAAACCACACCCCGGGGAAAAAACCTTCTCTATTTTTGCTAACCATGCCCCTCATCATTTTATAAACCTCTATGAGGTCACCCCTCAGCCTCCAATGCTCCAGGGAAAACAGCTCCAGACTATTCAGCTTCCCCTGTACAGCTGCAACAAGACCTCCTAACTCTTATCCATTAATCAATAAAGGAAAGCATACCAAAGATCTTCTTCACTATGCTATTTACCTGCAGCTCCAATTTCAAGTAACTACGAAGCTGGACTCCGAGGTCTCTTCGTTCAGCAACACTCCCAGGACCTTACCATTAAGTGTCTATGTCCTGCCCTGATTTGCCTTTCCAAAATGCACCACTTCACCTTTATCTAAATTAAACTCCTTCTGCCATCCTCGGCCCATTGGCCCATCTGATCAAGATCTCATTTTACTCTGAGGTCATCTTCTTCGCTGTCCACTATACCTCCCATTTTGGTGTCATCTGCAAACTTTCCAACTATACCTCCTATGTTCATACCCAAATCATTTACATAAATGATGTAAAGTAGAGGACCCAGCAGCAATCCTTCTGACACACCACTGGTCACAGGCCTCCAATCTGAAAAGCAATCCTCTACCACCACCCTGTATCTTCTACTTTCAACCCAGTTCTGTATCCAAATGGCTAGTCTTTCCTCTATTCCATGCCAGTTAACCATGCCAAACCATCTACCATGATAAACCTTGCTGAATGCTTCACTGAAGTCCTTACAGATCATGTCCACCTCTCTGCCCTCATCAATCCTCTTTGTTACTACTTCAAAAAACTTAATCAAGTTCATGAGACATGCCTTCTCATGCACAAAGCCATGTTGACTGTCTCTAATCAATTCTTGCTTTCCAAATACATGTATATCTTGTCCCTCAGTATTCCCTCCCACAACTGTAATGTAATCTAATCTAAACTCGCCCACCACCGATGTCAGGTTCACCGGTCTATTGTTTCCTGGGCTTTCCTGACCACCTTTCTTAAAATATTGACACCACGCTAGCCAATCTCCTGTCTTCTGGCACCTCACCTGTGACTATCGATGACACAAATAGCTCAGCAAGGGGCACAGCTATCACTTCCCTAGCTTCTCATACACTTTAGGCTACGCCTAATCAGGTTCCGGGGATATATCCACCTTGATGCAGTGGATACTGGATCAGTTGAGTAGTTTAAAGGAGATAGTCCTTTTTTAAAAGCAAAAGGAATTTAGGCATATGCACCCTGTTTTGGTTTATAAAGCTCCATTTAACTACCATCCCTTCTGGAAATCCTGTCCTCTTCACCGTCTCTGACCATAAGATTCAAATCTTGACAGATTGCCCTCCTGATCCCTGCATGTCGAGATGTGTAGATTTACAGTGTAAATATCACAACAGTCCTGATACTCACATATTGTCACCAAGGGAGCCACGCACAGTCTGTTATACTGCATTTGTAAAAGTCTTGTTCAAAACTTTTCATAGGTTCTGATGACCTGTTTCCTGGTCCTGTTGTGGCTCCAATTACAATTTGACCTGATCCAAGGAGATGGAGAATGTTTGGTTTATCAACAGTCCAGTCACCAGTTCTATGAGTGAGGTAGGAGCGAGGTTTCTCATGGGGTTCTGCCAGAGCTGGAGGTGAGAAATGTAACAATGTATTACACTCATTCAAATAGTTAAATTGCAACCAAACAAAATCACAGACTTCCTTCTACTTTCCTAGGATGGGCCGTGAGCTCAGTCTCTTTCCAAATTTCATAATCTCTGGAGTGGTTGGGTTGGAGGACAATCTGAGGTAGGTGCAAAAGTCTTAAAATTCAAACTCGCTCAACCCCAACCACTTCTACTCATTCTATGCGCTGGTGTTTGGGGGTAAAATCTTACTGTTGCTCTGTGGAACAGGAAGTAACGATTTCTGATCAATAATTCACAGCTCCTTTTCCCATTTGTCTTCCACAGTTAATTTGCTGGCAATTGTTATCCTTTCCCAGGGAACGTGCGGTGTTTCCCCTTGCAGTACATATTACCTAGCTGATCTGATGGTTATTATCCTTGATATTATACGATGGAGGTTCCCCTACTATTATCCGTAGTCTTTCCTGGTCATGGAGGGGCCAGGAGAGAAGGAGTAGTGGAGCTGCCAGGAAGGTAAGGGCTTAATTTATACTTGGGCAGTGGCTAAACCTGAGATACTACACATGTAGTATCTCCCTCCTGCTCCCCTCCTCTAACTGGAAGAAAAATACCCTGTAAGGTAAGGCTTTTGTTTCTTATCTTTCTTTTTAATTTATTTAAGTGCATTGTTTGGTTTTAGTTAGTTCATATAAAGCTAAGCTTACAATGGGAGGGGACCTCAGACCCATGGCATGTGACTCTTGCTTGATGTGGGAGCTTAGGAATGTATGTGATGTTCCTGACTCTTACACTTGCAAGAAGTGTCTCCAGCTGCAGCTGTTGTTTGACTGCACGACGGCTCTGGAGCAGAGGATGGACTCACTGTGGAGCATCCGCCATGCTGAGGAGATCGTGGATAGCACGTTTAGTGAACTGTTCATACCGCAGGTTAGGATTGCTGAGGGAGACAGTGAACGGGTGACCAAAAGACAGAAAAAGAGTAGGAAGGCCATGCAGGTGTCCCCTGCGGTCATCTCCCTCCAAAACAGGTATACCGTTTTGGATACTGTTGAGGGAGATGGCTCACCAGGGAAGGGCAGCAGTTGTCAAGATCATGGCACCGTGGCGGACACTGCTGTTCAGAAGAGCGGGAAAAAGACTAGTATGGCCATAGTCATAGGGGATTTTATTGTGAGGGAAGTAGATAGGTGGTTCTGTGGCCGAAAACGATTGGTATGTTGCCTCCCAGGTGCTCGGGTCAGGGATGTCACCGATCGGCTGCAGAGCATGCTAAAAGGGGAGAATGAACAGCCAGTTGTCTTGGTGCATATAGACACCAATGATATAAGTAGAAAGTGAGATGAGGTCCTGAAAGAAGAATTCAGGGAGCTAGGAGAGAAGTTAAAGAGGAGGACCTCAAAAGGTAGTGATCGCAGGATTATTACCAGTGCCACGTGCTAGCCACTGTAGAAATGAGAAAAAAAAAGGCAGGATGAATACGTGGCTTGAGAGATGGTGTAGGAGGGAGGGGTTCAGATTTGTTGGACATTGGGACCAATTGTGGGGAAGGTGGGACTATTACAAAAGGGACGGTCTACATCTGAACCAGA
Source organism: Chiloscyllium plagiosum (assembly GCF_037043375.1). NCBI lineage: Eukaryota > Metazoa > Chordata > Chondrichthyes > Orectolobiformes > Hemiscylliidae > Chiloscyllium > Chiloscyllium plagiosum. The sequence continues at coordinate 37,216,377 of NW_028270178.1, forward strand.
CTGGAACCAATGTCCCTGGGGGAGTTTTTGCTACTGCTGTTGGGGAAGTTTTAAACTAACGTGGCAGGGCACTGGGAACCAGAAGAGAAAACAAGTAGGCAGCGAGGTGGAGACCGCAGACTAAGAATTATGAAGATAGCACTAATAAAGGGAAGAATAGGCAAAGAGCAGGTGAGCGCAAAAAAAAACTGGTGGCCTGAAATGCATCTACTTTAATGCAAGGAGTATAGTGTGTAAGACAGATGAACCTAGGGCTTGGATTGGTGCCTGAGAGTATGATATTATTGCCATCAAAGAGACTTGGTTGAAGGAAAGGCATGATGATTGGCAACTGAATGCTCCAGGATATAGACGTTTCAGACAGGACAGGGAGGGAAGTAAAAGAGGGGGTGGAGTTCCATTGCTGATCAGGGATGATATCATGGCTGTGCTAAAGGAGGACACTGTGGCGGTCTTGGGTAGTGAGGCATTATGGGTGGAGCTGAGAAATAAGAAGGGTGCGGTTACATTGCTAGTATTACAGGCCTCTCAACAGTGAGCGTGAAGTAGAAGAACAAATAGGTAAACAGATTATGAATAGATTATGATTACGCAATAGGGTAGTGGCGATGGGAGATTTTAATTTTCCCAATATTGACTGGGATACACTTTGCGTCAGAGATCTGGATGGGGTACAATTTATACGAAGCGTCCAGGAGAGTTTTCTAGAGTAGTATGTCGATAGTCTGACGAGGGAAGGGGCCTTATTGGACCTGGTACTGGGAAACGAGCCAGGACAAGTGGTAGAAGTTGCGGGAGGAGATTTCTTTGGGAACAGTGACCACAATTCTGTAAGTTTTATAATACTTGTAGATAAAGAAGATAGTGGTCCTCAGGGAAGAGTACTAAACTGGGCCATGGCCAATTATATCAGAATTAGGCAGGAGCTGGGAAATATTGATTGGACACAGCTATTTGAAAGGAAGGCCACATTTGAGATGTGGGAGGCTTTCAAAGATAGGTTAACGGCAGTGTAGGATAGGCATGTCCCGTTGAAGGCAAAGGATAGGAAGGGCAAGATTCGTGAACTGTGGACGACAGGAGAAATTGTACGACTAGCCAAGAGGAAAAGGGAAGTGTACATAAGGTCTAAGCAGCTGAGAACAGAACGGGCCCTGGAGGAATATCGGAAGAGTAGGAATCAAGCGGGCTAAAAGGGGTCATGAAATAGCTTTAGCAAGCAGAATTAAGGAAAATCCCAAAGAATTTTATTCTTATATAAGAAGCAAGCGGATAACTAGAGAAAGGATTGGTCCACTAAAAGATAATGAAGGAAGGCTGTGTGCTGAACCTGAGAGAATGGGTGAGATTCTGAACGATTACTTTGCATCAGTGTTCACTGAGGAGAGGAACATGATGAATCTTGAGATTAGAGATAGAAGTTTGATTAGTCTGGATGATGTTGGCATAAGTAGGGAAGATTGTTGGGTATGCTAGAGGTTATTAAGGTGGACAAATCCCCAGGACCAGATGGGATCTCTCCCAGGTTGCTGAGGGAGGCGAGAGGGGAAATAGCTGGGGCCCTGACAGATATCTTTGTGGCATCCTTAAGTAAGGTGAGGTGCTGGAGGACTGGAAGGTTCCTCATGTTGTCCCCCTGTACAAGGGTCATAGGGATATTCCGGTTAACTACAGACCAGTGAGCCTGACGTCGGTGGTGGGGAAGTTGCTGGAGCGGATACTGAGAGATAGGATCTATTTATATTTGGAAAGGAATGAGCTTATCGGTGATGGGCAACATGGTTTTGTGCGGGGGAGATCGTGCCTTACGAACTTGGTACAGTTCTTTGAGGAAGTGACCAAATTGTTACCAAAAGAGAAAATGCTGGAAAATCTCAGCAAGTCTGGCAGCATCTCTAAGGAGAGAAAAGAGCTGACATTTCGTGTCTAACTGACCCTTTGTCAAAGGGTCAGTTAGACTCAAAACGTCCACACTTTTCTCACCTTACAGATGCTGCTAGACCAGCTGAGATTTTCCAGCATTTTCTCTTTTGGTTTCAGATTCCAGCATCTGCAGTAATTTGCTTTTGACCAAGTTGTTAGATGAAGGAAGGGCTGTTGATGTCATATACATGGACTTTAGGAAGGCATTTGATAAGGTAGATGAACAGAGAAAGTGAAGTCACATGGTATGCACGGTGTTCTAGCTAGGTGGATAAAGAACTGGTTGAGCAACAAGAGACAGAGAGTAGTAATTGAAAGGAGTTTCTCGAAATGGAGAAAGGTGACCAGTGGTGTTCCACGGGGGTCAGTATTGGGGCCACTGTTGTTTGTAATATACATAAATGATAGGGCACTGTTGGTATGATCAGTAAGTGATGACACAAAGATTGGTAGAGTGGCAGAAAGCATAAGGGATTGTCAGAGAATACGAGGATATACATTGACTGGAGAGTTGGCAGATGGCTTTCAATCCAGACAAATGTGAGGTGATACATTTAAGCAAGTCTAATTCCAGAGCGAATAATACAATGATTGCAAGAGCCTTGGGAACAGTTGATGGACAATGAGATCTGGGAGTGCAGGTCCATTGTACCCTGAAGGTTGCTGTATAGGTGGATAGAGTGGTCAAGAAGGCATATAGTATGCTTGCCTTCATTGCACGGGTAGTGAGTATAAGTGTTGGCGGTGTGGACTGATTGGGCCTAAGGGCCTGTTTCCACACTGTAGGGAATCCAATCTAATCTAATTTAACTATCAGACCCTACTCACCAAACATTTATTTGTACAGGAACATTTTTGGGATTCAGAGCAAAGTTCAGTAACACAGCAAAATATCTTTTTGCATGCATTTTTTGCATTATGAAACATATAAAACATATGTATGATAACAAATGGCTGGGCTCCCTATTTTTCAGCATCAAGATGCCTAAATTCAATGAGCTGCTACTCCAATTCAGTCTAATCGGATGTTTCCTGTCATGAGTCGAAGAGTCAAAATCGTGCAACCAAGCTCCCTTGCACTGAAAGTGATGCAATGCCTCCCTCTGCCTGCCTCCCCACACATGGGGTGGTACAGGGTTAAAACCCTCAATAATTCAGTCAGAGAGGGAGAGAGGGAGGGTAGCAGCTTGCAGCACCATTAATACATAGCTGCACATGCACCCGCACTCTCTCTTTCTCATTCACACACAGATACGCATACAAGCGCAGTGTGGAGAGGGCTGCACTTAGACTGGGCTCCTTGGTGTGGAACTTGCATATGTAGAGAAATGTTGTGCTCCCTCTGCAATGTGGAAATGATTTGTCTCTGAGCGGTATTCCTGACATTATACACATTAAATAGAGTATTTCCACTGCAATTGTATCCAGACACCTCCGACTGCACTTTCTGCAACTAACAATGTTTTCTGATGCACTCTCACAAATTCTAATAAGAAAGGATTCAGTGGTGGAGGGGGCGCATATCTGAGGGAGAACGTTGCAAAGCATTGGGTAAAATGCCTCTGTGCCTCCAAAGAAGAACGAAACTAATTTGCACAAATTCACAGACTGCGATGTTTTCTTCAAAAACAAATCTGCTGCTCGTGCAGTGTCGTGGGGAATCCAGCAGGGGGTGGCATTGTAAACACATGGAGAGGGAGAGAGTGAGAGAGGATTCACACCCAAAACACAGAGACCCCATTGGACAGAGACACAGAGATACACATAAACATACAAATACACTGATTGATACACTCCAGCAAACTCCAGCATCACTGTCTGTCCGTCATGGGAGACAGGGAGAATGAGAAACCATCAAGAGAGCTAGGACTAACTGGGATAGTGAGTGTCACCCCTTCAGTCTGCCCACATCTTGACTCATGTTTGTCTCTTTGAGGAGAAAGTGAGGACTGCAGATGCTGGAGATCCTGAAGAAAGCTCATGCCTGAAACGTCGATTCTCCTGCTCCTTGGATGCTGTCTGACCTGCTGCGCTTTTCCAACAACACGTTTTCAGCTCGTGTTTGTCTCTGCCAGACCTTTCCTTTTTTCTCTCTGTTCTCTTTCCCTCTCACTCTCTGTCCTTCTCTCTCCCCTTCTCAGTCTGTCTGTCTTTCTCTAACTTTCTCTCTCCCTCTTTCTCCAACCACTCTCTGTCACTGAGCTCCCCCCTCTTTCTTGCTCACCTTTCCTTTCTTTTTTCTCCTTCAGACCTGAAAACGTGCCCACCCAATTTTGAGCCCTCAAAAATATTTTGCCCCCCATTTTTGTTCACGTCCCAAATTTATGTCCTTTCCCTGTAAAGATTTTGCACTCCCAAATATTTGCATCACTAAATGGTCCCCCAAAAATATTTTGCTGCCCCCAATATTACACTGAGCCCCAGTCCCTGGTGCAGATGTAAATGAGTCTGAGTGAACTGACTGGCCTGTGACTTACTGCTTTACCACACAGCAAGATCCATGTGCAAGAATTACACTGGTTTTACATCACAGAGGGAGTTGTTTTGGCCCATCATGCCTGTATCCAACTAAAAGATCCTGGTCCTGTCTGCTCCTCAGGATTAGCCCCAAATGGCTTCATTGAATCCCATTCCTGTGGAGACAGCTCCTCCACGAAACCCCACCCTTTGCCTCTCATGCTCTCCCCTCATCTCTCTCTCTCTTGCAACAAACTCCCAACAAAAACCAACAAACACCTCCCCTCTCTTCAACTCCCTCACTGTTGTCAATTCTCCCCCTCAGGAACTCAGGTGCCTGGTTACTCTCTGCCTCCCCTCGCAGACTCTCAGACCCATGATGCAGAGACTAACTGGCCTTCTGAAAAGCCAGCAAGCGTCGCTGTTTGCCTCGGAGACCTCCAAGAGAATCTGCTCAAGGGTCCATACTGTGGAGCAGGATGAGACGTGCTCATGTTTCTTCTTCCAGAAGGTGCACAAGGAGAGCTCTGAGCTCAGCAGCCTGAAGGAGGAAGACAGCTCAGTAATGTCATCTCAGTCTGATATCCTGAGGATCAGCAAATCCTTTACGCTGGACTGTGTGACAATAAGCCCACAGACAGCGTGACCTCCTGGTCATTCCTGTCCTCGGTCACGGAGATCTTAGATGACGGTGTGTGGGAGAGGCTAGAGCACTGTTATGTCTGGATGAGGAGACCAAGGCCCTCGAGTTCTTTGAAAATTTCACTGCTGAATACAGATCACAAAATCCTGTCAAAGGTAATCACCAAACAGGTTAGATCTGTTCTGGGATCAGTGATCCACCCTGATCAAACCTGTGCTGTATCGGGCAGGACGATCTGTGAGACCCTCCACTCCTCAGGAATACGATCACCTACGTGAAAGACAAGGGGATGGATGTGTGTCATATGGACCGGGACAAGGCGAAGGCCCTTGACAGGATATTGCACACACACAGACACGTGGGACGTGCTCTCCAAAATGGGCTTTGGGGAGGAAATCTGCAATTGGGTCTGACTGCTCTACATCAAAATTGTTAGTGTAGTCTCAATCAATAGGTGGGAATCAGAAAGCTTCCCAATCAGATCTGGAGTTAGACAGGGCTGTCCACACTCTCCTACCTTATTTGTGTGCTGGATGGAGCCTTTTGCTGAGTCTATTAGGAAGGGTGTAAGCCTGAGAGGGGTGACTATTCTGTGCAGCAGAAGGCTGCAGGTCAAAGCCTCCCTGCACATGGATGACTCTGTCATTTTCAACTCTGACCCACAGTCAGTGCGCAGACTCATGAGTATCTGCGACCAGTTTTAACTAGCCTCAGGAGCCAACATGAATCAAGGCAAGAGCAAGGCCACGTTCTTTGGGAACTGGGCCGACTGATCCTTTAATCCCTTCGCTGTCAGGACAGATTACCTAAATGTGCTGGCAAAATGGTTAGGAGGAACTGGGGGTGTGCGCAAAATCTTGGGAGGATCGCATCGCTAAGGTGAGTCATAAACTGGGGTTTGGGAGCACCGCACCCTCTCCATTGCAGGTAAAAACTGAGCCATCAGATGGGAGGCACTCTTTCTGTTTTTATAAGTGGCACAGAACTGGCACATTCGCAGAATCTGTGCCATTGCAATCACCCGATCCATCTTTCACTTCATCTGGAGGTTTCAGATGGACTGGGCCCGCAGGGACACCATGTACAAATCTCTGGATAAAAGGGGGGGAAGAATGTACCCAACACAGCCTTAATCCTGGTGGTCATCTTAGTGTGTGGCTGCATCAAGCTGTGCATAGACGTAAACATCAAGTGGCACTACATACTAACGTTCCACATATACCCGGTGTTGCAAAGGAAGGTCTCATTGCCACAGAATATTCAAAGTAGTTTGAATGTTCCATATCAGCAAAGAAAAACATCTTTGACCATAATTCCATCTGGAAATAGTCAACACACAGCGTCCTAGAGATACTGCTGGAAAAGGAGCAGGTGGATCCTCTCAGGTTGTTTCCTAAGCAGATTACACAAGTTATTTGGCAGAATTATTATTATTATTATCTGGGCCAACACAACACCAATCATTAATGTATTGAAGGAGTGAGCTTCCCGTTGTGAGCCTGTCCATGCCACAACGGTCAGTCTTAACATCGGATTTACAGAATCTAAGATGGATTCATGTGGAGGCTGGTACAACTGCAACATTTTAAAAGCATTTAGATGGGTTTATGAATAGGAAGGGTTTGGAGGGATATGGGCCAGGTGCTGGCAGGTGGGACTAGACTGGGTTGGGATATTTGGTCGGCATGGACGGGTTGGACCAAAGGATCTGTTTCCGTGCTGTACCCTGCGTGTCTCTCTCTCTCCCCATCCCCCTCTCTTTACCCTGCGTGTCTCTCTCTCTCCCCGTCCCCCTCTCTTTACCCTGCGTGTCTCTCTCTCTCCCCGTCCCCCTCTCTTTACCCTGCGTGTCTCTCTCTCTCCCCATCCCCGTCTCTTTACCCTGCGTCTCTCTCTCTCTCCCATCCCCCTCTCTTTACCCTGCGTGTCTCTCTCTCTCTCTCCGTCCCCCTCTCTTTACCCTGCGTGTCTCTCTCTCTCCCCATCCCCCTCTCTTTACCCTGCGTGTCTCTCTCTCTCCCCATCCCCCTCTCTTTACCCTGCGTGTCTCTCTCTCTCCCCATCCCCCTCTCTTTACCCTGCGTGTCTCTCTCTCTCCCCATCCCCCTCTCTTTACCCTGCGTGTCTCTCTCTCCCCATCCCCCTCTCTTTACCCTGCGTGTCTCTCTCTCTCCCCACCCCCCTCTCTTTACCCTGCGTGTCTCTCTCTCTCCCCACCCCCCTCTCTTTACCCTGCGTGTCTCTCTCTCTCTCCCCCATCCCCCTCTCTTTACCCTGCGTGTCTCTCTCTCTCTCCATCCCCCTCTCTTTACCCTGCGTGTCTCTCTCTCTCTCCATCCCCCTCTCTTTACCCTGCGTGTCTCTCTCTCTCCCCACCCCCTCTCTTTACCCTGCGTGTCTCTCTCTCTCTCTCCATCCCCCCCTCTTTACCCTGTGTCTCTCTCTCTCCCCATCCCCCTCTCTTTACCCTGCGTGTCTCTCCCCGTACCCCTCTCTTTACCCTGCGTGTCTCTCTCTCTCTCTCCCCATCCCCCTCTCTTTACCCTGTGTGTCTCTCTCTCTCTCCCTCCCCCTCTCTTTACCCTGCGTGTCTCTCTCTCTCTCTCTCCCTCCCCCTCTCTTTACCCTGCGTGTCTCTCTCTCTCTCTCCGTCCCCCTCTCTTTACCCTGCGTGTCTCTCTCTCTCCCCACCCTGCGTGTCTCTCTCTCTCCCCACCCTGCGTGTCTCTCTCTCTCCCCATCCCCCTCTCTTTACCCTGCGTGTCTCTCTCTCTCCCCATCCCCCTCTCTTTACCCTGCGTGTCTCTCTCTCTCCCCATCCCCCTCTCTTTACCCTGCGTGTCTCTCTCTCTCTCTCCCCCATCCCCCTCTCTTTACCCTGCGTGTCTCTCTCTCTCTCTCTCCATCCCCCTCTCTTTACCCTGCGTGTCTCTCTCTCTCTCTCCATCCCCCTCTCTTTACCCTGCGTCTCTCTCTCTCTCTCCATCCCCCTCTCTTTACCCTGCGTCTCTCTCTCTCTCCCCCATCCCCCTCTCTTTACCCTGCGTGTCTCTCTCTCTCTCTCTCCCCATCCCCCTCTCTTTACCCTGCGTGTCTCTCTCTCTCCCTATCCCCCTCTCTTTACCCTGCGTGTCTCTCTCTCTCTCCCCATCCCCCTCTCTTTACCCTGCGTGTCTCTCTCCCTCTCTCTCCCCATCCCCCTCTCTTTACCCTGCGTGTCTCTCTCTCTCCCATCCCCCTCTCTTTACCCTGCGTGTCTCTCTCTCTCCCCCGTCCCCCTCTCTTTACCCTGTGTGTCTCTCTCCCCCCATCCCCCTCTCTTTACCCTGCGTGTCTCTCTCTCTCTCCCCCGTCCCCCTCTCTTTACCCTGCGTGTCTCTCTCTCTCCCCCCATCCCCCTCTCTTTACCCTGCGTGTCTCTCTCTCTCTCTCCCCCCATCCCCCTCTCTTTACCCTGCGTGTCTCTCTCTCTCTCTCCCCCCATCCCCCTCTCTTTACCCTGCGTGTCTCTCTCTCTCCCCCGTCCCCCTCTCTTTACCCTGCGTGTCTCTCTCTCTCCCCCCATCCCCCTCTCTTTACCCTGCGTGTCTCTCTCTCTCTCTCCCCCCATCCCCCTCTCTTTACCCTGCGTGTCTCTCTCTCTCCCCCGTCCCCCTCTCTTTACCCTGCGTGTCTCTCTCTCTCCCCCCATCCCCCTCTCTTTACCCTGCTTGTCTCTCTCTCTCCCCCCATCCCCCTCTCTTTACCCTGCGTGTCTCTCTCTCTCTCCCCCCATCCCCCTCTCTTTACCCTGCTTGTCTCTCTCTCTCCCCCCATCCCCCTCTCTTTACCCTGCGTGTCTCTCTCTCTCTCCACCGTCCCCCTCTCTTTACCCTGCGTGTCTCTCTCTGTTTTCCCTGGAGCATCGGAGGATGAGGGGGGTGACCTTGTAGAGGTTTATAAAATTATGAGGGACATGGAGAGGAGTTATATTCCCTGGGGTGGGTGGGGGAGTCCAGAAGTAGAGGGGCATAGGTTTGTACAGAAGGGCCTGTTTCCACACTGTAGGGAATCCATTCTACTCTAATATAATCTAATTGCCTTACCCTTCCCTGTCTGCCTGTGTTACTGGTGAGCACCAAACGTGTCCTTTCCTTCACACCTTAGTCTGAGTGTTTTAAAGGACATGTTTAAAGGACTTTCCCAGCAGCAGCAGCAGCAGCAGCAGCAGGGTCGGCCCAAGCCGGGAGAAACTGAACAAAACTCACTTTCCCCGCAGCCTCAACAGCAACGAATCTTCGAGGCTCGACACCTCCTTGAGCCACAGCCCAGACCCTTGTCACTGACACGGGCCGCTTCAGGCACAGACAGCTCTCCCTCCCCACGATCACCCTTCCCTTTCTCCCCCCCCACTAATTACTATCAGTTCTGAACGGAAGCTCACTGGATCCTCCCCCACCACCCCACCCCCGGGAGACGTTATTATCTCTTTTGCTTCAGCTCCATCATGAAACGGCCCGAAGGCGCCGGGCGCTTTCTCCTTTCCGCCTCATCCACCTCCAGGCGACGCGCTCTGGGCGGGAACCTACGCCACCCCCCCCCCCTATTGGCCGATGCGGTTAGATTGACGGAGGTCCCAACCAATCGGAGGTGACGGCGGGTTAAGGCCCATCCTCCCCCCCCACCACCACACTGGGTGCTCGAGGCGCGGCCGTTTAACCGACTCTGCGCGAGTTCGCCGTGTGGGGGGGGAGGGGGAGGATCCTGGTAGTGCGCACGCGCGCTGGGCCCTGGTGGGCGCGCGCGGTGGCCCCTTCCTTCGGGGACGGGGAGGGGGAATGAGTTGACTTTCCATCTTTCTGGTGAGGCTGAGAAACTTAACTTTGATATTTATCCACAAACTGTTAATGTGCAGGTATATACTGAGCAGGAGGAGGAGGAGGAGGTGTGTGTGTCCGTCCCCCGGGGGGGGGGATGGAGACACTGAGGTGAAAATGCCTCAGAAGGAAGTCACGCAGCGCGGAGAGTGTGGGTTTTATAGCAAACGTTTACTGTGTGATGCAACTGAAATTATTTGTTGACAAAAAGACCTGGGCGGTTTGTCACATCCCTCATCTTTTAGGCACTAAAGAACTGAAAGCAACATGGTCCGTTTGCGGCTGCTCACGTGTCCTGGTGGTTAGTTTTCCGCCTGTTGGTCCAACGTGGTGTTCCTTACAGCCCTGGCAAGGTGTTTTGTGAATGATGTTCGTTCTGCTTGTTGTCTGTCCAGGGGTCCTTTAAGCTCATGAGCTGCTGTTTCAGTGCGTTGGTGGGTTTGGGGACGACGACGACGACGATGCCAAGGTGTCTGACTAGTCTGGCAGTCAGTTCCACGATGCCTTTGACGTCGGGGAGAGTGGCCAGTGGCGAGGGTTTCTGGACGCGTTTGGTCTGCTCGTTTGCGTTTCTTGCCGAGACATCAGTGGACCGTGTCCATTGGGTACCCTTTCCTTTTTGAATACGCCGGACCAGGTGGTTTGCCTCTGGTCTTCCTCGTCCGTTTGTGCTGCAGCGTGTGGTGGCTCCTTGAAATAACGCTCTGGTGCAGCTTTGTTTGTGGGTGTTGGGATGATTGCTTCTGTCGTTCGGTATTTGGTCCGTATCTGTTGTCTTTCTGTAGACGCTGGTCTGAAGTTCCCCATTGACTGTTCGCTTTCCTGTGACATCTCGGAATGATAGTTGTTGGTATTTTCCTCCCCTTTAGTGAATTTTATGCCACTAGCCACCAGGATACATGGACAGCAACTAGCCACAAAAAGACACTACCCTCTCTCGCTAGTATCCTTACATACAGATGAGGAAGGACACCACTTCAGCTGGGACAACACATCGATCCGAGGACAAGCCAAACAGAGACAGGCACGAGAAGCATGGCATTCCAACCGGAACTCTATCAACAAACACATTGACTTGGATCCCATCTACCAACCACCGGGGGAAAAAAAACGAAATGATATCACCACAGGAAATGGCATCACCAACCCAAGGAAAGCTAAACACATCAATAGAAAGTGGGACATAATGCCAGCGCTTCACCGGAAGCTCACTGAAGATGTTACCTAGTAGGGTGACGAAACGTCTGGAAATGAACCTTCCAGCTCAGCGAGCAAACCTACATCCAGAATATAGGTATTCTTAGTATTTTAAACACCGATGCTTTTAAACACCAATCGTACAAGGTGTACAAGATGATTAGGGGTTTAGATAGGGTCGACAGTGAGAATCTTTTTCCACGTATGGAGTCAGCTGTTACAAGGGGGCATAGCTTTAAATTAAGGGGGGGTAGGTATAGGACAGATGTTAGGGGTAGGTTCTTTACTCAGCGAGTCGTGAGTTCATGGAATGCCCTGCCAGTAGCAGTGGTGGACTCTCCCTCCTTATGGGCATTTAAGCAGGCATTGGATAGGCATATGGAGGATAGTGGGCTAGTGTAGGTTAGGTGGGCTTGGATCGGCGCAACATCGAGGGCCGAAGGGCCTGTACTGCGCTGTATTCTTCTATGTTCTATGTAATGTAAAAACTAATAATTTCAAACTTCAATTTTAAGCTGCGTAGATCATGATGGAAGACAACCAAAGGGTAAAGAAAAATAATATACTGGTTCCTGACAAGGATTGGGAAATATATTTCAATTGAGATAATTACGTAAGATGACTATTTGTATGGATCACCGTTCAATAAAAGAAGAAACCTGCTGTTTTAAAAATTTCAAATTACTAATTCTTTCTCACACTGAGAATTTTACCAGAAATCCGATAAATGTTATACAACAGAATTTTCTGACAGTCCACTCCCATACGCAAGCATTTGCTGGGAGTTGGAGACTCCTAGAAATTCCCTTGCGATACGGCAACAGTTGCAACCCCCAGCAGTTAATATGGTCAGTAAAGTGGAACCCCCCCCCCCCCCCCCCCTACAAACCAAGTGAACAGCAATATTTCAACAACGCAATGACAGAGAATAAATTTCATCCTTGCATAACATTCAGCGCAGTGTATTTTACAGCAGCAGTTAATATGGTTTCATAATGTTACTCGCCCTGAAATACTATGAAGATTAAAACGATGGGCGGTTATGAAGTATAAGGATATGCCACTCGCAGCATAAGAAACACACATCGGAGCAGTAGTAGACCATCTGACCCGCTCAGCCTGCTCCACCATTCAATAAGATCACGGTCAATCCATTCGTGGACTCAGCTCCACTTACTCGTCTGCTCACCACAACCCTTAATTCCTTTCCTTTTGAAAAGTCTATCTATCTTTGCCTTTAAAACATTCAGTGAAGTACTTTCAACTGCTTTACTGGGCAGGGAAGTCCACAGATTCAGAGCCCTTTGGGTTCTTCCTCAGCTCAGTCCTAAATTTGCTCCCCTTTATTTTGAGGCACTGCCATCTAGCTGTTGTTGCACCTGCCAGTGGCAACAATCTCCCTGCTTCCATCTGACCTATTCCCTTCATAATATTATGTGTTCTATTGAAGATCTAGTCTAGTTATTTCCATGCTGTAAAAGGAGCATTGTTGGCTAATCTCTATTGAAGCAGACTGCGATTAGTGAATTCTGCAGCTCGAGCAGAATTGTCAGTTTGCAGCCAAGAAGCCATTTTGTCATGTTATTTGCATCGGGCAGCCATCTTACTGGCATTGAAGTTAGTAAGAGCATCTGTTAAGCGGTTGTTCCTGACAACAACGAGTTACCTAAGTCTGTATTCAGGTTTCAGCTCCTCATCTCCCCACTTTGGTGTATTACTGGGGCCTGCCTGTTCCCATTTCCAGGGTCCCTTCGGGAAAAGGTTGCTGAGCAGTGGTCACTGGGTGGGCATCTGAGGTAGGTTCTGCCCCCAGTGGGTATCCTGGTCCTAATCAACCCTGTCAGGGCTGGTAGCCAGCATTCGGGATCGTGAGGGCGCTGGATATAATCGGTTTTACCTGTACCTTGCTTCATGGTTCAGTCTGGAAAAGCAAAAGCATAGGATTAAACAAAGGTGATTGAGCTTCTTGATTTTTGTTTCCAATTGTGTATCACTTCCGTCAGACAGCCACGTATTTCAGTCTTGTAACAGAAACCATTCATATTCAGGCTACTCCCAGATTTTGCTGCGTTTACATCCATATCACCCTTGGACATTTTAAGCAAATTGGGCTGGTTTGATCTTGAGAGCAGGACATGCTTCACTAACATTACTGTGATTCCCGGGGGTGGGCTCTAGTTCAGGAAGGCGCTGGCCGCCCATCCCTATGATATCGGCTATGAAGACTGGATGCTTCACTTTCAAAAGGAGGAAAGGTTTGTAATGGTGGGCGGGGGTTGCGCTATATTTCATAACAAAGAACAAGCCCCAAAACAAACCAAACAAAACCAGAGCAGACAAACACGACAAGGTAGTACAGCAAGACAAGACAAGCCAAGCCGAAGAGATAAAACAGAGAAGGTAATCTCAAACTAAAACTTTCACTAATCAATAACCCGACAACGAACAAGAAGACTAATGATTTCTGCAAAACATTCTCGACATTGTAAAACCCGGACAGTCTCATTATAATATATCGCGAAAGACTTTGTTTCGTCTTTCACAGAATAATTTGAAAATCCATTTAGACAACACCAATTTGACCAAATTTGAGTTCCCGACTCATTTGAAGTCCTTCCTTATGCAGGTCCCCGACCTGTTCGTGGGAGTACCCGGCTCCCTGGAGACCCCGAGTACTTTTCAGTCTTTCCTGAATGAATTCTTCCCAAGTCCGACCCTTCTCAGGCTGACTGAGATGATAAGCAGCGAGCACCTGAATGAGAGGAAAACCAAACAGAGGAAATACTCCGGTCTGGCCGGCCGATTCCTCTGCACTCAATAGTGCAGGACTCAAGGCTTTTACACCGCTGTCCACAATCCGTCCATGCCGAGTCTGAGTCATGGCACCAGGTGAAGATCTGGACCCCAGTCTCTCTGATCCATGATCGCTCAACAAGTACTCACACTCAGTCTGGTTCTTTAAGACTCTATTTTCTTCATAAGGCCAGGTACAGAACATCCAGAAACACAGAGGTTGCATCCATCAATATTCCTCAGCTTTGACAAAGGATCAGTTAGACTCGAAACGTCAGCTCTTTTCTCTCCTTACAGATGCTGCCAGACCTGCTGAGATTTTCCAACATTTTCCCTTTTGGTTTCAGATTCCAGCATCTGCAGTAATTTGCTTTTACTTTTTTTCCTCCGAGGAGCTGCACACATGGCTTAAAACAAAGACATTGTTATACTTTTCTTAAAGAAGGGTACAAGTGTGATCACATAGTACATTCAGACAACTAACAATCAATACATGATATTGCTTTTTTTTGACAGTTACTTGGTCCACTGATATTTCCTGGGAACCAACTTTGTTTTTCCAACACTCAGGCCACCCTTATCTCACTAACTGAGCCAGTGCACCTGGCATGTGAAGGTCAGTTAGGATGGCCAGTAATGTCTTATCTAGTCTAGTTATTTCCATGCTGTAAAGGGAGCATTGTCTGCTAATCTCTATTGAAGAAGACTGTGGTTAATTATGCAGCTAGAGCAGAATTAAAAGCCATTTTATCCAGCTTTTAGCAGAATTGTCAATTTGCAGCCTCGAAGCCATTTTGTCATAATATTTGCATTGAGAAGACATTTTATTGCCTCCTAAGTTATTAAGGGCATCTGTTGAGTGGTCGTTTATGACAATGACTTACCTCAGCCTATATTCAGGTTTCAGTTCCTCAAATGTAGTGATTAAAATTCAGAAATTTGCATTGATTAATGAAAGAACTCTAAGGTATGAGCTTTCAGCAGAGGTTAGAGAAACTGGGCCTGTTTTCAGTGGAGGCTGAGGGGAGACTTGGTAGAAGTCTATAAAATTATGAAAGGCACGGATAGGGTCGACGGTCAGAATCTTCCCCAGAGTTGAAATGTCTAAAACTAGGGATCATGTATTTAAGGTGAGAGGGGGAAAGTTCAAAGGAGATGTGAGGGGCAAGTGTGTTCACAGAGAGAGTGGTCGGAGTGTGGAACGCTCTGCCAGGGGTGGTGGTGGGGACAGATATGATAATGGAAATTAAGGGGCTTTTAGTTAGACACACGAATACACAAGGGATGGAGGATTATGGGCCAAGGACAGGCTCCACCTTCCTGTAATGTGGTGACCAGAATTGAACATAATACTAGCCAAAGTCTTAGAAAGCTGCAACGTGACAGCTCGACTCTTGTACTCAGTTCCCCAACCAATTCAGGCAAGCATGCCATAGGCCTCCTTTACCAACATATCTGCTTGTGAGGGCTACTTTCATGGAGTTACGGACTTGAACCCCAAGATCCTTCTGTGCATTAATGCTGTTCAGGGTCCTGCCATTAACTGGATATTTTCCTGAACATTTGACCTCCCAAAGTGCAGCATCTCACACTTGCCCAGATTAAACTCCACCTCCCATTTCTCTGCCCATAACCTGAACTGATCTATATCCCTCTGTGTGCTTTGACCATCTCCTACATTATCCATATCACCCCCGTCCCTGATTTCTGATGTTAAGTGCCCTATCCCCATTGAGAGCATGCAGCATCGTACTGTCCCTGATCTCGGCTGTTGGGCCTGTTTGGTAACTGAGGTGGAGGACAGACCAGAAACAAAACAACAGACCCCCTGGTGTTGCCAGGTTCATGGGATCAGGAACAGCTCAGTTGCTGTGTACGTGGTGCCCTCTGTAATCTTTGTCCTGTCCGTGCAGACCTCTGAGTAATCTAAGCAGGATAGTTCAACGAGAGTCAGAGTCATACAGCACAGAAACCGACTCTTTGGCTCAACCAGTCCGTGCTGACCATAACCCAAACTAAACTATTCCTGCCTGCCTGCTCCTGGCCCATATCCCTCCCAAACCTTTCCTATTCACGTCCTTCTCCAAATGTCTTTTAAACGTTGTCGCTTTGTCCACATCCACCACTTCCTCATTCCACACGCCATCTGCCCTCTGTGTAAATAATTTGCCCCTCGTGTGTTTTTCAAATCTCACCTTAAAAAATGTGCCCCATCGTCTTGAAATCCCCACCATCCTCTGGAAAAGGCAACTACCATTAACCCTATCTGTACCCCTCATGGTGGTTTTAACTGCACAGTTATAGGCATTCCTCAGTTGCAGAATTTTGTTTGTTTAATCTGTACTGAAACTGTGTAGAAATACAGCAACAGCTGGACGATATTCAGGTTGGAGCTGGCAAGTTACAAGTAAATCAACGCCACACGAGTGCCAGGCCAGGAACAGCTCCAAGAAGGGAGAGTCTAAAGGTTGCTCTCTGACATTAAAGATCCAGACTCAGTCAGACGCTGGGTGTGTGATGTCTGTGTTTAACTTCATGGGGTGCATTGAGCATGTTGGAGACAACACAGGATTTTTGACAGCTGCTACATGGTCACACGTGTTCAGTTTCCAGGGAACATTATGTACAAGGTGCTGTTGTTTAGACAGGGGATTTCTACAGGGTCCAACGAGTCTATTAATGAATAGTGGCAGGAGTGAGAGAAGACGCCGAGGTCTCAGACAGGAGACTGCGTTGACATATCCTGCCAAATACCGTGGACGTTGTCAGATTGGACAGAACTCCAACGCCATTAGAGATTCAGAACCAATGACCAGGAACATCCAACACGATCTCAAGAATAATTTTAGACATGAGGATCTTCAATGACGTGGATCAACTGGAGAGCTTGGGAATGTCTTCCTTGGAGAGGAGAAGGTTCTAAAGAGATTTGATGGGGTGTTGGAAGCCATGATGGTAGAGATGGTGAGGTGAGAGTGACAGCCCTTGACATGATTTGACTGAGTGTGGCATCATGGAGCCCTGGCAAAACTGAAATCAATAGGTATCGGGGCAAACTCCCCACTGGTTGGGGTCAGACCTGGCACAAGGGAAGATGGTTGTGGTTGTTGGAGGGTCAGTCGTCTCTGCTCCAGGGTATCATCTAAGGAGTTCCTCAGGATAGTGTCCTAGGCCCCAACCCTCTTCAGCTGTTTCGTCGATGACCTTCCTCCCTCATAAGGTCCAAAGTGGGAATGTTCACTGATATTTAGATTAGATTAGATTAGATTACTTACAGTGTGGAAACAGGCCCTTCGGCCCAACAAGTCCACACCGACCCGCCGAAGCGCAACCCATCCAGACCCATTCCCGTACATTTATCCCTTCACCTAACACTATGGGCAATTTAGCATGGCCAATTCACCTGACCTGCACATTTTTGGACTGTGGGAGGAAACCGGAGCACCCGGAGGAAACCCACGCAGACACGGGGAGAATGTGCAAACTCCACACAGTCAGTCGCCGGAGGTGGGAATTGAACCCGGGTGTCTGGCGCTGTGAGGCAGCAGTGCTAACCGCTGTGCCACGTGCTTTGCGCAGTGTTCAGCGATTCCTCAGATACTGAAGCAGCCCGTGTTCAAATGTAACAGGATCTGGACAATATCCAGGCTTGGGCTGACAAGTGGCAAGTAACATCTGAGCCACACAAATACCAGGCTGTGACCATCTCCAATAAATGTAGGGGGTCTGGGTCGGTTGTGCTTCGGCGGGTCGGTGTGGACTTGTTGGGCCGAAGGGCCTGTTTCCACACTGTAAATAATCTAATCTCATCTAATCTAAAAAGTGACAATCTAACCATCAATACCACGACCATCACTGAATCCCCCATTATCAACATCCTGGGGGTTACCATTGACCAAAACCCTGGATGGGGACAGTTCCAACAACACTCAGGAAACTTGACATCATCCAGAACAAAGCAGCCCCTACTTGATTGGCCCCACATCCACAAACATCCCCTCCCTCCTCCACCGACGCTCAGTAGCAGACGTGTGTACCATCTACACAATACACTGCAGAAATTCAACAAAGATCCTCAGGCAGTACCTTCCAAATCCACGGCCACTTTCATCCAGAAGGACAACGGGCAGCAGATACATGGGAACACCACCCCCCTGCAAGTTCCCCTCCGACCCCCTCACCATCCTGACTCGGAAATATATCGCCATCCCTTTAGTGTGGCTGGGTCAGAATCCCTTGGATTCCCTCCCTCAGGGCATTGTGGGTCTACCCACATTGCGTGGACTGCAGCGGGTCAACAGGCAGTTCACCCCCACCTTCTCAAGGGTGCAACCAGGGACGAGGCAATAAATATGGATTGGTCAGTGATGCCCACAATATAGTATTTAAAAGGCACCTAGATTGGTATATGAATAGGAACAGTTTAGAGGGCCAAGTGCTGGCAAATGGGACTAGATTAAATGAGAATATCAGGTTGGCATGGATGAGTTGGGCTCTGTTTCCGTGCTGTACTCTCTATGACCAAAGTGGACAGGTATAGGTCAGTGAGTATCTGAAAAGCCAGGACAGACGTAATCCAGAGTCTACAGCATGGGAACAGGCCCATCAGCACAACCTGTCCATGCTGCCCCGTGTTCATAATTAACCTAGACCCATTTGCCAGCATTTGGTCCCTACCCCTCCCTCCTGATCCCATCCATGTCCCTGTCTCAATGTTTCTTCAATGATGAGATTGTATTCGTTTCCACCACGACAGTTCCAGACCCTCACCACCCTCTGTGTGAAAACATTTGTCCCCTCTGGACACTTTTGTATCTTTCCCCTTAAACCTGTGCCCTTTAGATTTAGACTTGCCTGCAATGGGGGAAAGCTAACCGCCTTACCTCTGCCTCTCATGGTTTTATAGACCACTGTAAGGTCACCCACTCCGTCTCTGCTCCAAGGATAAAAGCCCTGGCCTACCTAGCCTCATAACTCAAAACCTCCAATCCAGGCAGCATCCGAGTAAATCTTTTCTGCACTCTTTCTAGTTTACTAATATCCTTTCTATAGTCAGATGACCAGAACTGCACGCAGTATTCCAAATGTGGCCTCATCAACATCTCGTACAAAGACGAACCAACTCCTGTACTCAATGATGAAATGCTGGAACAGCCCCATGTTGGGGTCCGAAGGGTCAATCAGGGTACATATCCTCACTGGAACCTTTTGTGATACTAACAAAGAGAGAAACTCTCTCGGGGAGGCATGAAATTAGTAAACAGAATAACATTCAAAGTAAAATTTGAAAAGGCATCTTCATTGAGGAACAATCCAGAAACTTCCATTGGCTCCATTACAGGGCCTGCAGATCAGCAGCCAATTAAAGTGGCCCGTTCAGCTGACCAAGAAATTGTGAACCCATCCCCTTAGACTGTCCGCCATGGCTGAGACAGCCTTGGGCAATCTAAAGCCTCGTTCTTGGCACGTCATCACCTCTCCCCTTCGCAATGTGGCTCAATCATTCCATCAATGAGCCAGTGCCAACTCACGGGCTGTGCTGTCGGCCAATGGAGGAAGGACACGGGAAAGGTGGGAAGGAGGGCCCAGGTGAACAGGATGGACAATGAGAGGCGGGCAGGATTTGGAGCTGGTGCAGCCAATGGCAGGAGGGCTACCTGGGAGGAGGTGAGGTGGCTCAGTGCAGGGAAAGATATGGCTGTGGTCAGACCCTGTCAGAATCACAGTGTCCTTCAGCTTCTGGTGCTGTTGTTACTGTTACAGCAAGGTGAGTACCGGTCAGACTGGAGTCAGACTGCTGGAGGGAGCCCAACGCTGAAGGGAGGGAGATGGAGTTAGGGCAGAGAGACAGGGGGAGGGGGCAGGTAGACAGAGAGATAGGGATGGAGAAAGCAAGGGTACAAGACAAGACGGAAAAGACTGAAAGAGCAGATGGAGGTGAAAAGAGAGATCGGTGGGGAGAGGTTTGAAAGGGAGATTGAGATGAGAGGAAGGGTTCAGAGGGAAGATATAATTCCTGATGTACTCACCCTCCGACAGTGTGACTGTCCCTCAGTACTGACCCTCTCAGTGCAGTGCTCCCTCAGAACTGACCCTCCCAACAGTGCAGCACTCCCTCAGAACTGACCCTCCCTCAATGCGGCACTCCCTCAGCATTGACCCTCGGACAGTGAGGCACTCCCTCAGCACTGTCCCTCTGACAGTCCAGCACTCCCTCAGAACTGACCCTCCGTCAATGCGGCACTCCCTCAGCATTGACCCTCGGACAGTGCGGACTCCCTCAGTACTGACATTCTGACAGTGCTGCACCCCTTCAGTACTGATTCTCAGACAGTGCGGCACTCCTTCAGTACTAACCCTCTGACAGTGCTGCGCTCCTTCAGTACTGATTCTCAGACTTTGCGGCACTCCTTCAGTACTAACCCTCTGACAGTGCTGCACCCCTTCAGTACTGATTCTCAGACTGTGCGGCACTCCTTCAGTACTAACCCTCTGACAGTGCTGCACCCCTTCAGTACTGATTCTCAGACAGTGCGGCACTCCTTCAGTACTAACCCTCTGACAGTGCTGCGCTCCTTCAGTACTGATTCTCAGACTGTGCGGCACTCCTTCAGTACTAACCCTCTGACAGTGCTGCACCCCTTCAGTACTGATTCTCAGACTGTGCGGCACTCCTTCAGTACTAACCCTCTGACAGTGCTGCACCCCTTCAGTACTGATTCTCAGACTGTGCGGCACTCCTTCAGTACTAACCCTCTGACAGTACTGCGCTCCTTCAGTATTGACCCTCTGAAAGTGTGAGAGTGAACTGAACCTGTGACCTTGATGTTTTGGCTGTTTGAAAGATTGCTTTCAATAATGGGCAACTTACACCGCTGTCTCTGTGTGTCTATGTTTGACTCTGTCCCCCTGCCTCTCTCTCACTCTCTGTCTTTACCTGTTTGTGTGTCTCTCTCTCTCTAACACCTCTGTCTCAGTGTGAAACTATGTTGTTGTGTTTGACTCTCTCCCACTGCCTCTTTCTCACCCTCTCTCTTTACCTCTCTGTCTGTGTGTGTGTCTGTCTGTCTCTGTGTCCCTCTCTCCTGGTTTGTCCTCCTTTCCTCTTGCTCTCTCCCACGTTATCTTCGTGTCTTGCTGTCCTCTCTGTAGTCGATGTTTCACTATCACACTCTGTCCATCAAGACACTGTTTCCATTATGTTTTATTGCTCAAAATATCAATGATCATCAGGTCATAACTGAAAGCTTCAACGAATGTCAGCAATAACAACAAATTCACTCTCCACAGGATTACACTGAGCAGGGCCACAACAGGACACTGTATTCACCTTTTCCACTCGGGCAGTGTAGTGGGAGCTTTACTGTGTGTGTAACCAATATATTGTCCCTGTTCTGGGAGTGTTTGATGGGGCCACTGTAGAGGTAGCTTTACTCTATATCTAACCCAGTGCTGTCCCTGCCTTGGGAATGTTTGATGGGGGACGGTGCAGTGGATGCTTTCTTCAGTATCTAACCCTGTACTGTACCTGACCTGGGAGTGTTTGATCGGCAATAGTGTAGAGGGAGCTTTACTCTGTATCTAACCCCATGCTGTCCCTGCCTTTGGAGTGTTTGATGGGGGACAGTGTAGAGGGAGCTTTACTCTGTATCTAACCCCGTGCTGTCCCTGTCCTGGGAGTGTTTGATGGGGGACAGTGTAGCGGATGCTTTCCTCTGTATCTAACCTAGTGCTGTACCTGCCCTGGGAGTGTTTGATGGGTGATAGTGTAGTGGGTGCTTTCCTTTGTTGTACCTGCCCTCAGTGTGTATTCAGGAACATTATAACTAACTAACAATGTGTTTATGTGGCAATTATGGGTCATTGCCCACCTTTTGCTTTGTCATTTTCTGGTCAGAATTTCAGAAATGCTAAAGGCCAGGCCAGGAAAGTGGCCCCGTGTGTGTCTCTGTCTCTCTCTCTGTGCCTGAATCTCCCTTTTTCTCTCTCTGTTAGTCTCTCTGTGCCTTTCTATCTCTGTCTGTCACTCTCTCTGATCATCGACCCGTGGCATCTGCCATGAGGCAGTGATCTTCCAGCCAGTTCTGTTTCATATTGTTAAAAACCACACATCACCAGGTTGGCGTCCAACAGGTTTATTTGGAAGCACGAGCTTTCTAAGCGCTGCTTCTTCATCTGGTGGCCTTCACCTGCTGCAGGGAGAGGGAATTTTACCGTGTTCTCTGACCTACCCAGTGACTCACCAGCTTCTCTGTTTGCCTCATCTTTTCAGCAGTGTCAACTTCAGCAACTACCAAGCTGCTGTCAACATTTCTGTGTTCTTTGTTTAGTAGCTATGCTTCTTTTAAAGCTCTTCAAATCTCAATCTGAGTTCCAACTCTAACATTGTGCTGCAAGTCCAATGAGTACATCATTGTTTGTACTCTGCCTGTACCAGAACAGGATCAAAACATCAACAAAACATTGCCAAGGATTTAATTAACATGACAATGTTACTGTGAGTGCTCTAGAAACACAAAGCAATTGAGCGACAACAAATTAAAGCTGGGAAGAGTGAACAAGTGTTGAAGGAGTAGTTTTCAGTGTTCGGGTCAATGTGCTGAACTTCAATGTAGATTCTTTCCTGGGCTGAACGTAACACAGATGTAGCATAAATACTGTTGCGAGGTTTGGGTATGTAAAATGGGGCAGAGCATCGCGTGGTCCCTTTAAAGTGTGTGTTTTTCTTTCTTAGTGCTCACAGTTAAAACGGATACCCAGGAGCAGAGAGAGAGCCCAAATTGAAACATTTTGTGTCAGGGAGGCAAGTAGTAGTTTTTAATCAAGACAACAATCTTTTCAAATTTAGCGAATCAATAAAAAGCAGGCCCTTAGATACCAAAAAAATCAATTAAATATGAAAAGTCATCCCGGTATAAAAAGTGAGGGCATTTGGAAAATAAGCTGAGAGCCAATTGCTATCTGCTGAGAGATAACCACAGCAAATAGATGGTACTTTCTCTCAGAGCTGGGAGCTATTCTCTCTTACCAGGTCACAGTTAGCTGTCTACCGAATCTCCAAATGCCCTCATCGTTTACACCAGTAATGACCTACCAATATTTTCAGATTTGCAGTTAATTGTTTTTTATTTGGTATCTAAGGGCCTCTTTTCTGTTGATTGGCTAAATTTAAAAGGTCTGTTGGAGAGTCATAGAGAGTTCCAGCACAGAAACAGACGCTTTGGTCCAACTATTCCATGTTGATCAGATATCCTAAACTAATCTAGTCCCATTTGCCAGCACTTGGCCCATATCCCTCTAAACCCTTCCTATTCATGTGCCCATCCAGATGCCTTTTAAATGTTTAATTGTACCAGCCTCCACCACTTCCTCTGGCAGTTCATTCCACACATGTACCACCCTCTGTGTGAAAAAGATGCCCCTTAGGTCTCTTTTATATCTTTCCCCTCTCACCCTAAACCTATGCCCTCTAGTTCTGGACTCCCCCACCCCAGGAGAAAAGACCTTGTCTATTTATCCTCTTCATGCCCCTCATGATTTTATAAACCTCTATAAGGTCACCCCTCAGCCTCCGGCGCTCCAGGGAAAACAGCCCCAGCCTGTTCAGCCTCTCCCTGTAGCTCAGATCCTCCAACCCTGGCAACATCCTTGTAAATCTTTTCTGAACCCTTTCAAGTTTCACAACATCTTTCCGATAGGAAGGAGACCAGAATTGCACACATTATTCCAACAGTGGCCTAACCAATGTCCT
This sequence comes from Chiloscyllium plagiosum, assembly GCF_037043375.1. Classification (NCBI taxonomy): domain Eukaryota; kingdom Metazoa; phylum Chordata; class Chondrichthyes; order Orectolobiformes; family Hemiscylliidae; genus Chiloscyllium; species Chiloscyllium plagiosum. The sequence goes on from NW_028270178.1 coordinate 37,239,997, forward strand.
GTACAGCCGCAACATGACCTCACAACTCCTGTACTTAATACTCTGACCGATAAAGGAAAGCATACCAAACCCCTTCTTCACTATCCTATCTACCTGTGACTCCACTTTCAGGGAACTATGTACCTGCACTCTAAGGTCTCCTTGTTTGACAATACTCCCCAGGACTTTAGCATTAAGTGTATAAGTCCTGTTAAGATTTGCTTTTCCAAAATGCAGCACCTCACATTTATCTAAATTAAACTCCATCTGCCACTCCTTGGCCCATCAGCCTATCTGATCAAGATCCCTTTGTAATCTGAAGTAATGTTTTTCCCTGTCCACTATGCTCCAGTTTTGTTGTCATCTGCAAACTTACTGACCATACCTCCTATGTTCATATCCAAATCATTTACATAAATGATGAAAAGCACTGGACCCAGCACCAATCCTTGTGGCATACCACTGGTCACAGGCCTCCATTGTCTCCTACCTTGGAGCCAGTTTGTATCCAAATGGCTAGTTGTCCCTGTATGTTGTGTGATCTACAACAAGGCAGAGCCTCTGTATCTGTTACAGACCTTGTTGCTTTCCCGACCCTGGTAGCGATAGTGACAGCACATCATTGTGGCTTCAATTGTTACTGTCTCAGTGTTTATGGATAATGGCCTTTCACTTCCCCAGCAACTCTCTGCTGAAGGCTTGAACAGGTTCAGAGGCAATAATGAATCAATCACTCTCTGCAGGAGTGGAACATAATCTGCTGCTGGACCTGTTTGAGGTCTCCTGCCACCGTTAACAGCAGATTCCTCCTCCTTCTTCTCTCTCCATTCTCTTCAGAGAAGTACCAAAAGCGGATCTAAAGCTTTCCCTGGGGTCTCCGTATCAACGCGGCCAGGGTAAGGGACAGGGGGATTTACAAATGCATGGTGTGGTCCCAGGACGGGTGTCACCTTGATGAGGCTGAAATCATTCTCAACAAGAGATGTAAGTGATGGGGTGGTGGTTGAGTGGGGATGAGAATGTGTAGGAAATGGGAAATTGAAGCTGTTCCATTTTATGACATGGATATCTACAAGTGAGTTCCAGAGCCATAGAGATGTACAGCACGGAAACAGACCGTTCAGTCTAACTCATCCATGCTGACCAGATATCCCAAATTAATCTTTTACCTTCAAAACATTTACATTCAAATCAACAAGAAATTAGCTTTGTTTCCTGGCGGCTCAGTGCCTTTTCTCCAACTCTCTACAGATATTGTCACTCACAGAAAATGATGCTGCTCAAGAAAACTTTGTTGTCCAAAGCTGTTGTCCTTCAATTAGTAATCCAAATAGCTACCATCAAAGATGCTGTTGGAGACAGGCTGCTGTTATTATGGTGCATGTGAACCTCCAACAGGATGATATATCCAAGGCGGTAACATTTACATCAGTTCCCGCAACTTAAGAAACCGTGTGTGGACATGGAGGTATTGAAAGATACAACAGACCTGCATTACAGGTAACCAATGGACACAAGAAGTCCATTCTCAGGTATATGAGTGTCCAGGGTGAGATGAGGTTACAGCAGAGGAGTTTGCTCTTAGTCACATGTCAGACAAGCTTGTGGGTTAGAGACAGTATGAGACACTTCATGACTCTGCAGCTGAAGCCATGTTAGGGCTGGAGAAAGCGAGTTTGCTTTCAGCAGTTGCTATAAGCAGTGGCTTTTAATTTAATAAATCAGAGACCTTTCTTTCAAATTGTCAGGCAGCTACCCAGTGTATCGTGTAAACCATTGAAAGTATCCCAGGGAAGAAGGTTGGCAAGCAGCATTCTGATCAACAATCTCATCAAATCCTGTGATCAGAGACCAGGAAACTGCTCTCTCAGGTTCCCCTTCATTCATAGCACCCAGGTTTCTTTCTCGATTGATGGCTGTGTATTTGTGTTTGTGTGTGTGAGTGTGAGTATATATGTGTGTACGCAAAAGAGTATGTGTGAAAAAGTGTGTGAGACTGTCTACGTGTTCGAGGATGTGTGTGTGTGTTTGTACTTGTGAGAGCGAGTGCATCTGTGTGTGAAAGTGAGTGCATGCAAGTGAGTGTGTCTGTATTTCTGTGTCTCTGACAAAGTTTGTGTGTGGGAGAATGTGACAGTGTGTGTGGGGGGGAAGAGTGTAGGAGAGTGCATGTGTCTGTGTGTGTTTTTATAAAGGGGTTACAGTTTTAGCTAGTCGATGGCTTTTGTGTTTGTTTCTCTGTAGCCAGAGTATGTGTGTGTCCATGAGAGAATGTGTGTGTGTCCCTGTGAGTGTGTCTGTGCCTGTGAATGTGTACATGTATAAAGTGGTGAGAATTTTAGCTTGATAATATTTGTGTTTGTTTCTCTGTAGCTGGAGTCTATTCGCTTGGAATAAACAGTGATTCCTTATAAATACAGAAAGTACCTCTGGGCTTTCTGTCATCCAGGATCTGAAAGACAGGAATTTGGGGAATTCTGCCCATTCCTATCATATCTTTAACATTTGTGATAACACAGCGAACAGCAAGGTCTTCATTTCCAGGGTGGAGACCCAGGTGAGGTATTACACATTCAGTCACACTTTCCCACTCCAGTCATGTGTCTTGTAGAACTTTATTGAGAGAATATCCTGTAACAGACGATAAATACAGTAACGAGTTTAGCCTCGCATTGGGAATTATTCTGGGAATCTCAACAAGTGGGAAGCGGGAGGGGGGTTTGTAATCTCAATAGGATCAATTTGATGTTATCCTCTTGCGATTCGGGAGATGGGGGTGTAATCTCCTTTGGATACGCAGCATCAGGATTTAGATTCCTGTTGGGAGACAGCCTGGGAGATGGTGTGAGCCAGGGACACATTAGGGTTTGGGAAAGGGGTCTGGGGTCAAGTTTCAGTTTTGGGTCATGGTTCAGAGGGTGGACTGGGATGTTCTCTGTTCAGACACCATCTGTGTTCAGAGATTCCTCATCTTCATTCCTGGTGAATCCACTCAACAATTCAGCATTTAGCATCTGAATCCTGGAAAAAATCAGAGAAATTAGGGTACAGGAAAGTTTACTCCAACCCAGTGCTGTCCATATCCTGTCAGTGTTTGATGGACAGTGTAGAGGGAGCTTTCCTCTGTATCTAATGCATTGCTGTGGAATGCTTTATTTTAAATGCTGGGACATGATGGGGGAGAAGGAGACGTGCCCAAGTCTCTCCTGCCTGTCTGCAGTGCGTTCTGCCTTACAGGGATGTAGTTAGAGCTAAAGCTGTATAATAAAGAGCAGGTTGTTTCAATGAAGTGCATCCACTAATTGCTGTCCCTGACCATGAGGAGATGGCAAATATTTTGCAGCCAATGGGGCTCCAGCGAGCAGTGACATCATCATATGAATTGTGTGTGAAGATGCTGAACATGTGCTGAGACTGTAACTTCACCAAAACGTATCACACACAATGTTCATCTCCAATCAGGGGAGTGTTGCTGAACAAAGAGACCGGGGGGGGGGGTTGGAATCGTAGGTAGATACTAAAAAATGTGTGGCTGGAAAAGCACAGCAGGTCAGGCAGCATCCAAGGAGCAGGAAAATCGATGTTTCGGGCATAAGCCCTTTTTCGTAGGTAGACAGGATAGTGAAGACGGCATTGTACATACTTTCCCATAATGATCAGTGCACTGGCTTTTGGAATTGGGAAGTCATGTTGTGTCTGTACAGGACATTGGTTAGGCCACTTTTGGAATATTGTTCTGGTCTCCCTGCTTTGGAGGGATGTTGTGAAACTTGAAAGAGTTCAGGAATGATTTACAAGGATGTTGCCAGGGTTGAAGGGTTTGAGCTACACGGAGAGACTTTGACTGTTTTCTCTGGAGTGTCGGAGGCTGAAAGGTGACCCTATAAAGATTTATAAAATGATGACGGGATGACTAGGGTAAATAGACAAGGTCTTTTCCCTGGGGTGAGGGAGTTCAGAACTGGAGGTCAAAGGTGAAGAGGGAAAGATATATAAAGGACCTGAGGGACAGCTTTTTCACGCAGAGGGTGGTACGTGTATGGAATGAGCTGCCAGAGAAAGTGGTGGAGGCTGGTACAATTATAACATTTGAAAGGCATCTGGATGGAGTATATGAATAGGAAGGGTTTGGAGGGATATGGGCCAAGTGCTGGCAAATGGGACTAGATTAGCTTGGGGTATCTGGTCGGCTGAAGTTAGACTGAAGGATCTGTTTCCATGCTGTACATCTCTATGGCTCCAGAGCTCACTTCTTGACATCGATGTCACAAAATGGAGCATCTACAATTCCCCATTTCCTGCACCTTCCCCACCTCGAACCCCCCCCCATAACTCCATCACTTACGTGTCACATTGAGAGTGATTTCAGTCTCACCAAAGTGAACCCTGTTCTGGGACCACACCAAGCATTCGTAAATCCCACTGTCCCTTACCCTGGTCTCGCTGATACGGAGACCCCAGGGAAAGCTTTTGATCCGCTTTCTGTACTTCTCTGAAAAGGATGGAGAGAGAACAAGAAGGAGGAATCCACTGTTAACGGTGGCAGGAGATCTCAAACAGGGCCAGCAGCAGATTACGTTCCACTCTTGCAGAGAGTGATTGAGTTCATCATTGCCTCTGAACCTGTTCAAACCTTCAGCAGAGAGATCCTGGGGAAGTGAAAGGCCATTATCCTTAAGAACGGAGACAGCAACAACTGAAGCCACAATGATGTACTGTCACTATCACTGCCAGGGTTGGGAAAGCAACAAGGTCTGTGACAGATGCAGAGGCTCTGTCTTGTTGTAGATCACACAACAAGTGCTTTTTGCCCAAAACGTTGATTTCGCTGCTCCTTGGATGCTGCCTGAACTGCTGTGCTCTTCCAGCACCACTAATCCAGAATACAGGGACATCGAGCCATTTGGATACAAACTGGCTCCAAGGTAGGAGACAATGGAGGCCTGTGACCAATGCTGTGCCTCAACAATTGGTGCTGGGTCCAGTGCTTTGCGTCATTTATATAAATGATTTGGATATGAACATAGGAGGTATGGTCAATAAGTTTGCGATGACACCAAAATTGGAGGTGTAGTGGACAGTTACCTCAGATGACAACGGGATCTTGACCCGATGGGCCAATGGGCTGAGAAGTGGCAGATGAAGTTCAATTTAGATAAATGCGAGGTGCTGCATTTTGGAAAAGTAAATCTTAGCAGGACTTATACACTTAATGGTAAGGTCCTAGGGAGTGTTACTGACCAAAGAGACCTTGGAGTGCAGGTTCAGAGCTCCTTGAAAGTGGAGTCACAGCGAGATAGGATAGTGAAGGAGACGTTTGACTGGTCAGAGTATTGAGGACAGGTGTTGGGAGATCATATTGCGGCTGTACAGGACATTGGTTGGGCCACTGTTGGAATATTGCGTGCAATTCTGGGGTGACAAGTTTCTTTAAGTAGAGTGCCATGCTTCAGGTGACCTTGGCTGTGATGGAGTACGGGAACTTTATTCCATCAGTGACTATAACCATGAGTGTATCTGTGAGTGTATCAAAAGGATGTTGTGAAACTTGGAAGGGTTCAGAAACGATTTACAAGGATGTTGCCAGGGTTAGAGGGTTTGAGCTACAGGGAGAGGCTGAACAGGCTGGGGCTGTTTTCCCTGGAGCGTCGGAGGCTGAGGGGTGACCTTATAGAGGTTTATAAAATCATGAAGGATATGGCTGGAGTAAATAGACAAGGTGCAGAGGTTTATGGTGAGGGTGGGGGCGAGATTTGAACTGGACCTAAGGGGCATCTTTTTCACGCAGAGGGTAATGCATGTATGGAATAAGCTGCCAGAGGAAGGCTGGTACAACGCCAGCATTTAAAAGGCATGGGTACAAGAACAGGCAGGATGTAGAGAGATATGGGCCAAGTTTTGGCAAATGGGACGAGATTAATTTAGGATATCTGGTCGGCATGGACGTGCTGTGCAGCTCTATGACCCTATGTTGGACTTTGAAATCCCATGTTAACTTGTAACTCGGGCAACAAGGGATGTGATAAACACCAGCGATGTACCATCCCACGAGTGAGTAAAAGAATGAAACTTGCTGAGCAATGAATGAATGAACAAGATGTGCTGAAGGACAGCCATTAGTTGGGATGGATTGTAGCCTTTGAGAGAAAGGGGGATGTTTTCTCCAGTCTCACAGTGCAGTCTCACAGATACACTCATGGTTATCGTCACTGATGGAATAAAGTTCCCATACTCCATCACAGCCGAGGTCACCTGAAGCATGGCACTCTACTTAAAGAAACTTGTCACCCCAGACGCTTATATACCTGAGAAATGTAATGTTTTAGAGGTTACAGGCAGCTGTGAAGCTGTATCTACGATACCCAGGCTCCAGTTTGTTTTAAGGTTGCCAGGGACAATATAAATGGTGCCACATTTTGGAATATAACGTGGTTGTCATAATGGCTCAGTGGTTAGCACCGCTGCCTCACGGCGCCAGGGAACTGGGTTTGATCCCATCCTCTAGCTCCTGTCTGTGGAGTTTGCACATTTTCCCCGTGTCTGCATGGGTTTCCACCAGATGCTCCAATTTTCTCCCACAGTCCAAACATTTGCATTTTAGGGTGGATTGGCCATGCTAAGTTTCCCAATAGTGTGCAGGGTCGTGCAGGTTAAGGTGGATTGGCCAGTGGAAATACTGGGGCAAGATTAGATACTGCCTGACCTGCTGTGCTTTTCCAGCACCACTCTAATCTTGATCTGATCTCCAGCATCTGCAGTCCTCATTTTCGCCCAGTGGTACAAACACAAAGTGCCCAGGAATGTGCAGGTTTGGGTGGTCTGGCCAGTACTAAATAACCCATAGTGTTCAGGGATGTGTAGGTTAGGGTGGATGATTCCTGAAGAAGGGCTTATGCCCGAAACGTCGATTCTCCTGTTCCCTGGATGCTGCCTGACCTGCTGCGCTTTTCCAGCAACACATTTTCAGCTCTGATCTCCAGCATCTGCAGACCTCACTTTCTCCCCATGCTAAATTACCCTTAGTGTTCAGGGAAATGCAGGTTAGGGTGGATTGACCATGCTTAATTATCCATAGTGTTCAGGGATGTGGAGGTTAGGGTGGATTGACCATGGGGAATACAGGGATGGGGATGGTTGGGATGCGTTTTCGAGGTTCACTGTGGAGTTGTTGGGCTGAATGGCCTGTTTCCACACTGTGGGGATTCTATGTTGTTGGAAACTCCCACAGGGCCCTTGCTTTTTATGAGAGAGGGAGAATGTACAGAGCGTGTCTCACACTCTCCCTGTTAAACATCTCACAGTGGGTTCAGGGAGACCAACATGGAGGGGGTTATGGGAGTGGCATGGGGACGGGAGTCATGAAGGGGAAAGACCTACCAGAGACTTGGCCTTTGAAGGCCAGCAGTTCTCCGGAAACATCCTGCTTTTTGAATACCCACGTCACGTCACATCAGGATGAGGCCCAAAGCCAGGTGATTGACGGCATAGAACGTCAGCGGCTGGAGGAAGGAGAGAGAGGAATTAAAATCACCCAAAGGCTCTCCAGAGACAATGCCGCACTGGCACCCAACACAACGGTAGGCAGGGGGTGCGATGCCAGTGAGTCACAGGGAATCAACAAACCATCTCAGGCAACATATTCCCCCCACAATTCCTCAGGGTAGACACAACAATTGAAGCGGGTGGTGGCAAGATGTGATGAAGAGGAAATGACAGAGGTAGGGACGGGAATGGGGCTGGAGGGGGTTACAGTGATCCGGAGAAATGTAGGGACTGGAGGAGGTTACACAGATAGGGAGGGATGTAGGATCTGGAGGAGGCTACTGGGATAGTGAGGGGTTTAGGGGCTGGAGGAGGTTACAGAGATATGGAGGGACATGGGGCTGGAGGGGGTGACAGAGATAGGGAGGTGTGTAGGGGCTGGAGGGGGTTACAGAGATAGGGAGGGGTGTAGGGGCTGGAGGGGGTTACAGAGATAGGGAGGGGTGTAGGTGCTGAAGGGGGTTACAGAGATAGGGAGGGGTGTAGGGGCTGGAGGGGGTTACAGAGATAGGGAGGGGAATGGGAGTGGAGGAGTTTACAGAGACAGGGAGGGGTGTAGAGGATGGATGACGTTACAGACATAGGGAGGGGTATGGGGCTGGAGAGGGTTACAGAGATCGGGAGGGGTGTAGGGACTGGAGGAGGTTACAGACATAGGGAGGGGTGTAGGGACTGGAGGGGGTTACAGAGATAGGGAGGGATATAGGAGCTGGAGGAGGCTACAGGGACAGTGAGGGGTGTAGGGGCTGGAGGAGGTTACAGAGATAGGGAGGGGGTGTAGGGGATGGAGGAAGTTACAGAGATAGGGAGAGGGTGTAGGGGCTGGAGGTGGCTACAGAGATAGGGAGGGTGTGTAGGGGCTGGAGGGGGTTACAGAGATAGGGAGAGGGTGTAGGGGCTGGAGGGGGTTACAGAGATAGGGAGGGGTGTAGGGGATGGAGGAAGTTACAGAGATAGGGAGGGGGTGTAGGGGCTGGAAGAAGTTACAGAGATAGGGAGAGGGTGTAGGGGCTGGAGGAGGTTACAGAGATAGGGAGGGGGTGTAGGGGCTGGAAGAGGTTACAGAGATAGGGAGGGGTGTAGGGGCTGGAGGGGGTTACAGAGATAGGGAGTGGGTGTAGGGGAAGGAGGGGGTTATAGAGATAGGGAGAGGGTGTAGGGGCTGGAGGACGTTACAGAGATAGGGAGGGGTGTAGGGGCTGGAGGAGGTTACAGAGATAGGGAGGGGTGTAGGGGCTGGAGGAGGTTACAGAGATAGGGAGGGGGTGTAGGGGCTGGAAGAGGTTACAGAGATAGGGAGGGGTGTAGGGGCTGGAGGAGGTTACAGAGATAGGGGGGGTGTAGGGGCTGCAGGAGGTTACAGAGATAGGGAGGGGGTGTATGGGCAGGAGGAGGTTACAGAGATAGGGAGGGGTGTATAGGCAGGAGGAGGTTACAGAGATGGGGGGGGTGTATGGGCAGGAGGAGGTTACAGAGATAGGGAGGGAGTGTAGGGGCTGCAGGAGGTTACAGAGATAGGGAGGGGTGTATGGGCTGGAGGAGGTTACAGAGATAGGGAGGGGGTGTAGGGGCTCGAGGGGGTTACAGAGATAGGGAGGTGTGTACATGCTGGAGGAGGTTTAAGGAGATAGGGAAGGTTGTAGGGGCTGGAGGAGGTTACAGAGATAGGGAGGGATGCAGAGGTTGAGGGGTTGGCTGAGGTTACAGAGATGGGGCTGTGTGCTGTGATCCTCACAAATGTGCATCTCTACCAGCACTCCCTCTCCCTCTCCCTCCACCCACCACCACCCGAATCCTGCAATAATTCTCACACCAATGTCTCACTTACGTGTTCCACGCTTGCTGGTGATCGTGGGATTATCAGCGATCACAGAGAAAGGTTCACTCGAAGGTGCTGTCAAGAAACAGAGGACTGATATCACCAGAAAGTAACAGACACTTCAACCCTGTGCTGTCCCTGTCCTGGGAGTGAGTGATGGGGACTGTGTAGAGAGAGCTTTACTCTGTATCTAACCCCGTGCTCTTCTTGTCCTGGGAGTGTTTGATGGGGGGGCAGTGTAGAGGGAGCTTTTCTGTATCTAATCCCGTGCTGTTGCTGTTCTGGGAGTGTTTGATGGGGACAGTGTATGGGGAGCTTTACGCTGTATCTAACCCCGTGCTGTCCCTGTCCTGGGAGACTGGACAGTGTAGAGGGAGCTTCTCTCTTTATTATTGCATTACTGACGTGTTGTGAGCTGTTGAGAGGGTGAGATGTCCCCGTCTATCTCCCTCCTGGTTGCAGTGACTAACTCTGACTGACCTGGTGCTTGGTCCGAACTGTACCATAAAGAGGATGTTGGTTGTACTCAGTGCCTGTCCCGGTGAGACTCTATGGTAGTTCCTGACTGTGAGGGACCTCCCCATTACTCTTGGTCTGTCAGACACCAGGGTGTGTTCCCACAGTGGGACCTGCTGACCCACAATCCCATGTCTAACCTAAGGGTGCCTTAAACCAAACTTAATTCAGCCCCACCTCCGAAATTGTTGGCATGGGACTGGAAACTTACCCAATTTCACAGTGTCCCAAACTGTCCTGTGGCCGAGAGCTCCTCACCCTTAGAGCAGCCTGTCCCTCTCCCCCGTCACATACCCTTCACATGGAGCTGGATCGCAACCTGGCCAGAGCATTTCCCATACTGGGAGGTCACCTCACACATGTATGTCCAACTGTCATAAGGAAACACCTTCCTCATGTAGAGACCATTTGTCACAGCGTCAATCCGATCGTGATAGGGCCCTGTGAGAGAGGAACAGTCATCACGTGTCTAAAAGAGAGAGAGAGAGAGACAGGAGGGGAGAGAGAGACAAGAGGGGGTAGAGAGAGAGAGAGACAAGAGGGGGGAGAGAGAGAGAGACAGGAGGGGGGAGAGAGAGAGAGACAGGAGGGGGGAGAGAGAGAGAGACAGGAGGGGGGAGAGAGAGAGAGACAGGAGGGGGGAGAGAGAGAGAGACAGGAGGGGGGAGAGAGAGAGAGACAGGAGGGGGGAGAGAGAGAGAGACAGGAGGGGGGAGAGAGAGAGAGACAGGAGGGGGGAGAGAGAGAGAGACAGGAGGGGGGAGAGAGAGAGAGACAGGAGGGGGGAGAGAGAGAGAGACAGGAGGGGGGAGAGAGAGAGAGACAGGAGGGGGGAGAGAGAGAGAGACAGGAGGGGGGAGAGAGAGAGAGACAGGAGGGGGGAGAGAGAGAGAGACAGGAGGGGGGAGAGAGAGAGAGACAGGAGGGGGGAGAGAGAGAGAGACAGGAGGGGGGAGAGAGAGAGAGACAGGAGGGGGGAGAGAGGGAGAGACAGGAGGGGGAAGAGAGGGAGAGACAGGAGGGGGAAGAGAGGGAGACACAGGAGGGGGAGAGAGAGAGAGGAGGGGGAGAGAGAGAAAGACAGGGGGGGAGAGCGACAGGAGTGGGGGAGAGCGACAGGAGTGGGGGAGAGCGACAGGAGTGGGGAGGGAGACAGGAGGGGGGGAGAGAGGGACAGGAGGGGGGAGAGAGGGACAGGAGGGGGGAGAGAGGGAGACACACGAGGGGGAGAGAGAGAGAGAGGAGGGGGAGAGAGAGAAAGACAGGAGGGGGGGAGAGGGACAGGAGTGGGGGAGAGGGACAGGAGTGGGGGAGAGGGACAGGAGTGGGGGAGAGGGACAGGAGTGGGGGAGAGGGACAGGAGTGGGGGAGAGGGACAGGAGTGGGGGAGAGGGACAGGAGTGGGGGAGAGGGACAGGAGTGGGGGAGAGCGACACAGGAGGGGGGAGAGAGGGACAGGAGGGGGGAGAGAGGGAGACACACGAGGGGGAGAGAGAGAGAGAGGAGGGGGAGACAGAGAAAGACAGGAGGGGGGGAGAGCGACAGGAGTGGGGGAGAGCGACAGGAGTGGGGGAGAGCGACAGGAGTGGGGGAGAGCGACAGGAGTGGGGGAGAGCGACAGGAGTGGGGGAGAGCGGGACAGGAGGGGGGAGAGAGGGAGACACACGAGGGGGAGAGAGAGAGACAGGAGGGGGGAGAGAGAGAGAGACAGGAGGGGGGAGAGAGAGAGAGACAGGAGGGGGGAGAGAGGGACAGGAGGGGGAAGAGAGGGACAGGAGGGGGGAGAGAGGGAGACACAGGAGGGGGAGAGAGAGAGAGAGGAGGGGGAGAGAGAGAAAGACAGGGGGGGGGAGAGCGACAGGAGTGGGGGAGAGCGACAGGAGTGGGGAGGGAGACAGGAGGGGGGGAGAGAGGGACAGGAGGGGGGAGAGAGGGACAGGAGGGGGGAGAGAGGGAGACACACGAGGGGGAGAGAGAGAGAGAGGAGGGGGAGACAGAGAAAGACAGGAGGGGGGGAGAGGGACAGGAGTGGGGGAGAGGGACAGGAGTGGGGGAGAGGGACAGGAGTGGGGGAGAGGGACAGGAGTGGGGGAGAGGGACACAGGAGGGGGGAGAGAGGGACAGGAGGGGGGAGAGAGGGAGACACACGAGGGGGAGAGAGAGAGAGAGGAGGGGGAGACAGAGAAAGACAGGAGGGGGGGAGAGGGACAGGAGTGGGGGACAGGGACAGGAGTGGGGGAGAGCGACAGGAGTGGGGGAGAGCGACAGGAGTGGGGGAGAGCGACAGGAGTGGGGGGAGAGCGACAGGAGTGGGGGAGAGCGACAGGAGTGGGGGAGAGCGGGACAGGAGGGGGGAGAGAGGGAGACACACGAGGGGGAGAGAGAGAGAGAGGAGGGGGAGACAGAGAAAGACAGGAGGGGGGGAGAGGGACAGGAGTGGGGGAGAGAGACAGGAGTGGGGGAGAGAGGGACAGGAGTGGGGGAGAGAGGGACAGGAGTGGGGGAGAGAGGGACAGGAGTGGGGGAGAGAGGGACAGGAGTGGGGGAGAGAGGGACAGGAGTGGGGGAGAGAGGGACAGGAGTGGGGGAGAGAGGGACTGGAGTGGGGGAGAGAGGGACTGGAGTGGGGGAGAGAGGGACTGGAGTGGGGGAGAGAGGGACAGGAGTGGGGGAGAGGGGGACAGGAGTGGGGGAGAGGGGGACAGGAGTGGGGGAGAGGGGGACAGGAGGGGGGAGAGAGGGACAGGAGGGGGGAGAGAGAGACAGGAGGGGGGAGAGAGAGACAGGAGGGGGGAGAGAGGGACAGGAGTGGGGGAGAGAGGGACAGGAGTGGGGGAGAGAGGGACTGGAGTGGGGGAGAGAGGGACAGGAGTGGGGGAGAGGGGGACAGGAGTGGGGGAGAGGGGGACAGGAGTGGGGGAGAGTGGGACAGGAGGGGGGAGAGAGGGACAGGAGGGGTGAGAGAGAGAGAGAGGAGGGGAGAGAGAGAGAGAGAGGAGGGGAGAGAGAGAGAGAGGAGGGGGGAAAGAGAGAGAGAGGAGGGGGGAAAGAGAGAGAGAGGAGGGGGGAAAGAGAGAGAGAGAGGAGGGGGGAGAGGGAGAGAGACAGGAGGGGGGAGAGAGAGAGACAGGACAGGGGAGAGAGAGAGAGACAGGACGGTGGAGAGAGAGAGACAGGACGGTGGAGAGATGGAGAGAGAGAGACAGGACGGTGGAGAGAGAGAGACAGGACGGTGGAGAGAGAGAGACAGGACGGTGGAGAGAGAGAGACAGGACGGTGGAGAGAGAGAGACAGGACGGTGGAGAGAGAGAGACAGGACGGTGGAGAGAGAGAGAGACAGGACGGTGGAGAGAGAGAGACAGGAAGGTGGAGAGAGAGACAGGAGGGGGGGGGAGAGAGAGAGAGACAGGAGGGGGGAGAGAGAGAGACAGGAGGGGGGGGAGAGAGAGAGACAGGAGGGGGGAGAGAGAGAGACAGGAGGGGGGAGAGAGAGAGAGAGGAGGGGAGAGAGAGAGAGAGGATGGGGGAAAGAGAGAGAGAGGAGGGGGGAAAGAGAGAGAGAGGAGGGGGGAAAGAGAGAGAGATGAGAGGGGAAAGAGAGAGAGGAGGGGGAAAGAGAGAGAGAGGAGGGGGGAAAGAGAAGAGAGAGGAGGGGGGAAAGAGAGAGGAGGGGGGGAGAGGGAGAGAGACAGGAGGGGGGAGAGGGAGAGAGACAGGAGGGGGGAGAGAGAGAGACAGGACGGGGGGAGAGAGAGACAGGACGGGGGAGAGAGAGACAGGACGGGGGAGAGAGAGAGAGACAGGAGGGGGGAGAGAGAGAGACAGGAGGGGGGAGAGAGAGAGACAGGAGGGGGGAGAGAGAGAGACAGGAGGGGGGAGAGAGAGACAGGAGAGGGTGAGAGAAACAGGAGTGGGGGGAGAGAGAGAGAGAGAGAGAAAGACAAGAGGGGAAGAGAGAGAGAGACAGGAGGGAAGAGAGAGAGACAGGAGGGGGGAGAGAGAGACAGGAGGGGGGAGAGAGAGACAGGAGGGGGGAGAGAGAGACAGGAGGGGGGAGAGAGAGACAGGAGGGGGGAGAGAGGGACAGGAGGGGGGAGAGAGGGACAGGAGGGGGGAGAGAGGGGGAGACACGAGGGGGAGAGAGAGAGGAGGGGGAGAGAGAGAAAGACAGGAGGGGGGGAGAGGGACAGGAGTGGGGGAGAGCGACAGGAGTGGGGGGAGAGCGACAGGAGTGGGGGGAGAGCGACAGGAGTGGGGGAGAGCGACACAGGAGGGGGGAGAGAGGGGACAGGAGGGGGGAGAGAGGGAGACACACGAGGGGGAGAGAGAGAGAGAGGAGGGGGAGACAGAGAAAGACAGGAGGGGGGGGAGAGAGGGACAGGAGTGGGGGACAGGGACAGGAGTGGGGGAAAGAGGGACAGGAGTGGGGGAGAGAGGGACAGGAGTGGGGGAGAGAGGGACAGGAGTGGGGGAGAGAGGGACAGGAGTGGGGGAGAGAGGGACAGGAGGGGGGAGAGAGGGACAGGAGGGGGGAGAGAGGGAGACAGGAGGGGTGAGAGAGAGAGACAGGAGGGGTGAGAGAGAGAGAGAGGAGGGGAGAGAGAGAGAGAGGAGGGGAGAGAGAGAGAGAGGAGGGGGAAAGAGAGAGAGAGGAGGGGGGAAAGAGAGAGAGAGGAGGGGGGAAAGAGAGAGAGAGAGGAGGGGGAGAGGGAGAGAGACAGGAGGGAGGAGAGAGAGAGACAGGACAGGGGAGAGAGAGAGAGACAGGAGGGAGGAGAGAGAGAGACAGGACAGGGGAGAGAGAGAGAGACAGGACGGTGGAGAGAGAGAGACAGGACGGTGGAGAGAGAGAGACAGGACGGTGGAGAGAGAGAGACAGGACGGTGGAGAGAGAGAGACAGGACGGTGGAGAGAGAGAGACAGGACGGTGGAGAGAGAGAGACAGGACGGTGGAGAGAGACAGGAGGGGGGAGAGAGAGACAGGAGGGGGGAGAGAGGGACAGGAGGGGGGAGAGAGGGACAGGAGGGGGGAGAGAGGGGGAGACACGAGGGGGAGAGAGAGAGGAGGGGGAGAGAGAGAGACAGGAGGGGGGAGAGAGAGAGACAGGAGGGGGGAGAGAGAGAGAGAGGAGGGGAGAGAGAGAGAGGAGGGGGGGAAAGAGAGAGAGAGGAGGGGGAAAGAGAGAGAGAGGAGGGGGGAAAGAGAGAGAGAGGAGGGGGGGAAAGAGAGAGAGAGGAGAGGGGAAAGAGAGAGAGGAGGGGGGAAAGAGAGAGAGAGGAGGGGGGAAAGAGAGAGGAGGGGGGAGAGGGAGAGAGACAGGAGGGGGGAGAGAGAGAGACAGGAGGGGGGAGAGAGAGAGACAGGACGGGGGAGAGAGAGAGACAGGACGGGGGAGAGAGAGAGACAGGACGGGGGAGAGAGAGAGACAGGACGGGGGAGAGAGAGAGACAGGACGGGGGAGAGAGAGAGACAGGACGGGGGAGAGAGAGAGACAGGACGGGGGAGAGAGAGAGACAGGACGGGGGAGAGAGAGACAGGACGGGGGAGAGAGAGAGACAGGACGGGGGAGAGAGAGAGAGGACAGGACGGGGAGAGAGAGAGACAGGACGGGGGAGAGAGTGAGACAGGACGGGGGAGAGAGAGAGACAGGACGGGGGAGAGAGAGAGACAGGACGGGGGAGAGAGAGAGACAGGACGGGGGAGAGAGAGAGACAGGACGGGGGAGAGAGAGAGACAGGACGGGGGGAGAGAGAGAGGACAGGACGGGGGAGAGAGAGAGAGACAGGAGGGGGGAGAGAGAGAGACAGGAGGGGGGAGAGAGAGAGACAGGAGGGGGGAGAGAGAGAGACAGGAGGGGGGAGAGAGAGAGACAGGAGGGGGGAGAGAGAGACAGGAGGGGGGAGAGAGAGAGACAGGAGGGGGGAGAGAGAGAGACAGGAGAGGGTGAGAGAAACAGGAGTGGGGGGGAGAGAGAGAGAGAAAGACAAGAGGGGAAGAGAGAGAGAGACAGGAGGGAAGAGAGAGAGACAGGAGGGAAGAGAGAGAGACAGGAGGGGGGAGAGAGAGACAGGAGGGGGGGAGAGAGAGACAGGAGGGGGGAGAGAGGGACAGGAGGGGGGAGAGAGGGACAGGAGGGGGGAGAGAGGGGGAGACACGAGGGGGAGAGAGAGAGAGAGGAGGGGGAGAGAGAGAAAGACAGGAGGGGGGGAGAGGGGACAGGAGTGGGGGAGAGCGACAGGAGTGGGGGAGAGCGACAGGAGTGGGGGAGAGCGACAGGAGTGGGGGAGAGCGACACAGGAGGGGGGAGAGAGGGACAGGAGGGGGGAGAGAGGGAGACACACGAGGGGGGAGAGAGAGAGAGAGGAGGGGGAGACAGAGAAAGACAGGAGGGGGGGAGAGAGGGACAGGAGTGGGGGACAGGGACAGGGACAGGAGTGGGGGAGAGAGGGACAGGAGTGGGGGAGAGAGGGACAGGAGTGGGGGAGAGAGGGACAGGAGTGGGGGAGAGAGGGACAGGAGGGGGGAGAGAGGGACAGGAGGGGGGGAGAGAGGGACAGGAGGGGGGAGAGAGAGGGACAGGAGGGGGGAGAGAGGGAGACACACGAGGGGGGAGAGAGGGAGACACACGAGGGGGGAGAGAGGGGAGACACACGAGGGGGAGAGAGGGAGAGAGAGAGAGAGGAGGGGGGGGAGAGAGAGAGAGAGGAGGGGGGGGAGAGAGAGAGAGAGGAGGGGGAGAGAGAGAAAGACAGGAGGGGGGGAAAGGGACAGGAGTGGGGGAGAGAGGGACAGGAGTGGGGAGAGAGGGACAGGAGGGGGGAGAGAGGGAGACACACGAGGGGGGAGAGAGGGAGACACACGAGGGGGGAGAGAGGGAGACACACGAGGGGGAGAGAGGGAGAGAGAGAGAGAGGAGGGGGGGAGAGAGAGAGAGAGGAGGGGGGGGGAGAGAGAGAGAGGAGGGGGGAGAGAGAGAAAGACAGGAGGGGGAAAGGGACAGGAGTGGGGGAGAGAGACAGGAGTGGGGGAGAGAGAGAGAGAGAGACAGGAGTGGGGGAGAGAGAGAGAGACAGGAGGGGAGATAGAGAGGGACAGGAGGGAGGAGGGGAGAGAGAGAGAGGGACAGGAGGGAGGAGGGGAGAGAGAGAGTGGGACAGGAGGGGAGAGAGAGAGACAGGAGGGGAGAGAGAGAGAGAGGAGGGGAGAGAGAGAGAGAGGAGGGGAGAGAGAGAGAGAGAGGAGGGGAGAGAGAGAGAGAGGAGGGGGGAGAGAGAGAGAGAGGAGGGGGGAAAGAGAGAGAGAGGAGGGGGGAAAGAGAGAGAGAGGAGGGGGGAAGAGAGAGAGAGGAGGGGGGAAAGAGAGAGAGAGGAGGGGGGAAAGAGAGAGAGGAGGGGGGAAAGGGAGAGAGACAGGACGGTGGAGAGAGAGAGACAGGACGGTGGAGAGAGAGAGACAGGACGGTGGAGAGAGAGAGACAGGACGGTGGAGAGAGAGAGACAGGACGGTGGAGAGAGAGAGACAGGACGGTGGAGAGAGAGAGACAGGACGGTGGAGAGAGAGAGACAGGACGGTGGAGAGAGAGAGACAGGAAGGTGGAGGGAGAGACAGGAGGGGGGGGGGAGAGAGAGAGACGGGGGGGGAAGAGAGAGAGACAGGAGGGGGGAGAGAGAGAGACAGGAGGGGGAGAGAGAGAGACAGGAGGGGGGAGAGAGAGAGACAGGAGGGGGGAGAGAGAGAGAGAGGAGGGGAGAGAGGAGGGGGGAAAGAGAGGAGAGGGGAAAGAGAGAGAGGAGAGGGGAAAGAGAGAGAGAGGAGGGGGGAAAGAGAGAGGAGGGGGGAGAGGGAGAGAGACAGGAGGGGGGAGAGAGAGAGACAGGACGGGGGAGAGAGAGAGACAGGACGGGGGAGAGAGAGAGACAGGACGGGGGAGAGAGAGAGACAGGACGGGGGAGAGAGAGAGACAGGACGGGGGGAGAGAGAGAGACAGGACGGGGGAGAGAGAGAGACAGGGACGGGGGAGAGAGAGAGACAGGACGGGGGAGAGAGAGAGACAGGACGGGGGAGAGAGAGAGACAGGACGGGGGAGAGAGAGAGACAGGACGGGGGAGAGAGAGAGACAGGACGGGGGAAGAGAGAGAGACAGGACGGGGGAGAGAGAGAGACAGGACGGGGGAGAGAGAGAGACAGGACGGGGGAGAGAGAGAGACAGGACGGGGGAGAGAGAGAGACAGGACGGGGGAGAGAGAGAGACAGGAGGGGGGGTAGAGAGAGTCAGGACGGTGGAGAGAGAGAGTCAGGACGGTGGAGAGAGAGAGTCAGGACGGTGGAGAGAGAGAGTCAGGACGGTGGAGAGAGAGAGTCAGGACGGGGGAGAGAGAGACAGGACGGGGGGAGAGAGAGACAGGACGGGGGGAGAGAGAGACAGGACGGGGGGAGAGAGAGACAGGACGGGGGAGAGAGAGAGAGACAGGAGGGGGGGAGAGAGAGAGACAGGAGGGGGGAGAGAGAGAGAGACAGGAGGGGGGAGAGAGAGAGAGACAGGAGGGGGGAGAGAGAGAGACAGGAGGGGGGAGAGAGAGAGAGACAGGAGGGGGGAGAGAGAGAGACAGGACAGACAGGGAGAGAGAGAGAGAGAGAGAAAGACAAGAGGGGAAGAGAGAGAGAGTCAGGACAGGGGAGAGAGAGAGTCAGGACGGTGGAGAGAGAGACAGGACGGGGGAGAGAGAGAGAGACAGGAGGGGGGAGAGAGAGAGACAGGAGGGGGGAGAGAGAGAGACAGGAGGGGGGAGAGAGAGAGACAGGAGGGGGGAGAGAGAGAGAGACAGGAGGGGGGAGAGAGAGAGACAGGAGGGGGGAGAGAGAGAGAGACAGGAGGGGGGAGAGAGAGAGAGACAGCAGAGGGTGAGAGAAACAGGAGTGGGGGGAGAGAGAGAGAGAGAGAAAGACAAGAGGGGAAGAGAGAGAGAGACAGGAGGGAAGAGAGAGAGACAGGAGGGAAGAGAGAGAGACAGGAGGGAAGAGAGAGAGACAGGAGGGAAGAGAGAGAGACAGGAGGGAAGAGAGAGAGACAGGACGGGGGAGAGAGAGACAGGACGGGGGAGAGAGAGAGAGACAGGAGGGGGGAGAGAGAGAGACAGGAGGGGGGAGAGAGAGAGACAGGAGGGGGGAGAGAGAGAGACAGGAGCGGGGAGAGAGAGAGAGACAGGAGGGGGGAGAGAGAGAGACAGGAGAGGGTGAGAGAAATAGGAGTGGGGGGAGAGAGAGAGAGAGAGAGAAAGACAAGAGGGGAAGAGAGAGAGAGACAGGAGGGGGGGAGAGAGAGAGTCAGGACAGGGGAGAGAGAGAGTCAGGACGGTGGAGAGAGAGAGACAGGACGGGGGAGAGAGAGAGAGAGACAGGAGGGGGGAGAGAGAGAGACAGGAGGAGGGAGAGAGAGAGACAGGAGGGGGGAGAGAGAGAGAGACAGGAGGGGGGAGAGAGAGAGAGACAGGAGGGGGGAGAGAGAGAGACAGGAGGGGGGAGAGAGAGAGACAGGAGGGGGGAGAGAGAGAGAGACAGGAGAGGGTGAGAGAAACAGGAGTGGGGGGAGAGAGAGAGAGAGAGAGAGAGAGAAAGACAAGAGGGGAAGAGAGAGAGAGACAGGAGGGAAGAGAGAGAGACAGGAGGGAAGAGAGAGAGACAGGAGGGAAGAGAGAGAGACAGGAGGGGGGAGAGAGAGACAGGAGGGGGGAGAGAGAGACAGGAGGGGGGAGAGAGAGACAGGAGGGGGGAGAGAGAGACAGGAGGGGGGAGAGAGAGACAGGAGGGGGGAGAGAGAGAGAGACAGGAGGGGAGAGAGAGAGAGACAGGACAGGGGAGAGAGAGTCAGGACG
Source organism: Chiloscyllium plagiosum (assembly GCF_037043375.1). Lineage (NCBI taxonomy): Eukaryota > Metazoa > Chordata > Chondrichthyes > Orectolobiformes > Hemiscylliidae > Chiloscyllium > Chiloscyllium plagiosum. The sequence goes on from NW_028270178.1 coordinate 37,259,726, forward strand.
GGGGAGAGAGAGACAGGACGGGGGAGAGAGAGACAGGACGGGGGAGAGAGAGACAGGACGGGGGAGAGAGAGAGAGACAGGACGGGGGAGAGAGAGAGAGACAGGACGGGGGAGAGAGAGAGAGACAGGACGGGGGAGAGAGAGAGACAGGACGGGGGAGAGAGAGACAGGACGGGGGAGAGAGAGAGACAGGAGGGAAGAGAGAGAGACAGGAGGTGGGAGAGAGAGAGAGACAGGAGGGGGGAGAGAGAGAGAGACAGGACGGTGGAGAGAGAGAGACAGAGAGGGGGGGAGAGAGAGAGACAGGAGAGGGTGAGAGAAATAGGAGTGGGGGGAGAGAGAGAGAGAGAGAAAGACAAGAGGGGAAGAGAGAGAGAGACAGGAGGGGGGAGAGAGAGAGTCAGGACAGGGGAGAGAGAGAGTCAGGACGGTGGAGAGAGAGAGACAGGACGGGGGAGAGAGAGAGAGAGACAGGAGGGGGGAGAGAGAGAGACAGGAGGGGGGAGAGAGAGAGACAGGAGGGGGGAGAGAGAGAGAGACAGGAGGGGGGAGAGAGAGAGAGAGACAGGAGGGGGGAGAGAGAGAGACAGGAGGGGGGAGAGAGAGAGACAGGAGCGGGGAGAGAGAGAGAGAGACAGGAGGGGGGGAGAGAGAGAGACAGGAGCGGGGAGAGAGAGAGAGACAGGAGGGGAGGGGGGAGAGGAGCGAGGGAGGGGAGAGAGAGGAGGAGAGGAGGGGGAGAGAGGGGAGGAGTGGGGGGAGAGAGAGAGAGGGAGGGGCAGAGAGAGGAGAGGAGGAGGAGAGAGAGGGAGAGAGGGAGAGAGAGAGGGAGGACGGGAGGAGAGAGAGGGAGGGAGGACGGGAGAGGAGAGGAGGGAGAGACAGGGGAGGGGAGGAGAGAGAGACGAGGGGGACGGCGGGGGGAGAGAGAGGAGGGAGAGAGAGAGGGAGAGGGAGAGGGGAGAGGAAGGGAGGGAGAGGAGAGAGAGAGAGAGGAGAGAGGAGGAGAGAGGGGGAGAGAGAGAGGAGAGAGGGAGAGAGAGCAGGAGCGGGAGGGGGGAGGGAGAGAGAGAGACAGGAGAGGGTGAGAGAAATAGGAGTGGGGGGAGAGAGAGAGAGAGAGAAAGACAAGAGGGGAAGAGAGAGAGAGACAGGAGGGGGGAGAGAGAGAGTCAGGACAGGGGAGAGAGAGAGTCAGGACGGTGGAGAGAGAGAGACAGGACGGGGGAGAGAGAGAGAGAGACAGGAGGGGGGAGAGAGAGAGACAGGAGGGGGGAGAGAGAGAGACAGGAGGGGGGGAGAGAGAGAGAGACAGGAGGGGGGAGAGAGAGAGAGACAGGAGGGGGGAGAGAGAGAGACAGGAGGGGGGAGAGAGAGAGAGACAGGAGAGGGTGAGAGAAACAGGAGTGGGGGGAGAGAGAGAGAGAGAGAAAGACAAGAGGGGAAGAGAGAGAGAGACAGGAGGGAAGAGAGAGAGACAGGAGGGAAGAGAGAGAGACAGGAGGGGGGAGAGAGAGACAGGAGGGGGGGAGAGAGAGACAGGAGGGGGGGAGAGAGAGACAGGAGGGGGAGAGAGAGAGAGAGACAGGAGGGGAGAGAGAGAGAGACAGGGCAGGGGAGAGAGAGTCAGGACGGGGGAGAGAGACAGGACGGGGGAGAGAGAGACAGGACGGGGGAGAGAGAGACAGGACGGGGGAGAGAGAGAGAGACAGGACGGGGGAGAGAGAGACAGGACGGGGGAGAGAGAGACAGGACGGGGGAGAGAGAGACAGGACGGGGGAGAGAGAGAGACAGGAGGTGGGAGAGAGAGAGAGACAGGAGGGGGGAGAGAGAGAGACAGGACGGTGGAGAGAGAGAGAGACAGGAGGGGGGGAGAGAGAGAGACAGGACAGGGGAGAGAGAGAGAGAGACAGGACAGGGGAGAGAGAGAGAGAGACAGGACAGGGGAGAGAGAGAGAGACAGGACGGTGGAGAGAGAGAGACAGGAAGGTGGAGAGAGAGACAGGACGGGGGGGGGAGAGAGAGAGACAGGAGGGGGGGGGAGAGAGAGAGACAGGAGGGGGGGTGAGAGAGAGAGATGAGGGGAGAGAGAGAGAGAGGAGGGGAAGAGAGAGAGAGGAGGGGGGAAAGAGAGAGAGGTGGGGGGGAAAGAGAGGAGGGGGGAAAGAGAGAGGGGGGGGGAAAGAGAGAGAGACAGGACGGTGGAGAGAGAGAGACAGGAAGGTGGAGGGAGAGACAGGAGGGGGGGGGGAGAGAGAGAGACGGGGGGGGAAGAGAGAGAGACGGGGGGGGAAGAGAGAGAGACAGGAGGGGGGAGAGAGAGAGAGACAGGAGGGGGAGAGAGAGAGAGACAGGAGGGGGGAGAGAGAGAGAGAGGAGGGGAGAGAGGAGGGGGGAAAGAGAGAGAGAGGAGAGGGGAAAGAGAGAGAGGAGAGGGGAAAGAGAGAGAGAGGAGGGGGGAAAGAGAGAGGAGGGGGGAGAGGGAGAGAGACAGGAGGGGGGAGAGAGAGAGACAGGAGGGGGGAGAGAGAGAGACAGGAGGGGGGAGAGAGAGAGACAGGACGGGGGAGAGAGAGAGACAGGACGGGGGAGAGAGAGAGACAGGACGGGGGAGAGAGAGAGACAGGACGGGGGAGAGAGAGAGACAGGACGGGGGAGAGAGAGAGACAGGACGGGGGAGAGAGAGAGACAGGACGGGGGAGAGAGAGAGACAGGACGGGGGGAGAGAGAGAGACAGGACGGGGGAGAGAGAGAGACAGGACGGGGGAGAGAGAGAGACAGGACGGGGGAGAGAGAGAGACAGGACGGGGGAGAGAGAGAGACAGGACGGGGGGAGAGAGAGAGACAGGACGGGGGAGAGAGAGAGACAGGACGGGGGAGAGAGAGAGACAGGACGGGGGAGAGAGAGAGACAGGAGGGGGGAGAGAGAGAGACAGGAGGGGGGAGAGAGAGAGACAGGAGGGGGGAGAGAGAGAGACAGGAGGGGGGGGTAGAGAGAGTCAGGACGGTGGAGAGAGAGAGTCAGGACGGTGGAGAGAGAGAGTCAGGACGGGGGAGAGAGAGACAGGACGGGGGAGAGAGAGACAGGACGGGGGAGAGAGAGACAGGACGGGGGAGAGAGAGAGAGACAGGAGGGGGGAGAGAGAGAGACAGGAGGGGGGAGAGAGAGAGAAACAGGAGGGGGAGAGAGAGAGACAGGAGGGGGGAGAGAGAGAGAGACAGGAGGTGGGAGAGAGAGAGACAGGACAGGGGAGAGAGAGAGAGAGAGAGAGAAAGACAAGAGGGGAAGAGAGAGAGAGTCAGGACAGGGGAGAGAGAGAGTCAGGACGGTGGAGAGAGAGACAGGACGGGGGGGAGAGAGAGAGACAGGAGGGGGGAGAGAGAGAGACAGGAGGGGGGAGAGAGAGAGACAGGAGGGGGGAGAGAGAGAGAGACAGGAGGGGGGAGAGAGAGAGACAGGAGGGGGGAGAGAGAGAGAGACAGCAGAGGGTGAGAGAAACAGGAGTGGGGGGAGAGAGAGAGAGAGAGAGAAAGACAAGAGGGGAAGAGAGAGAGAGACAGGAGGGAAGAGAGAGAGACAGGAGGGAAGAGAGAGAGACAGGAGGAAGAGAGAGAGACAGGAGGGAAGAGAGAGAGACAGGAGGGAAGAGAGAGAGACAGGATGGGGGAGAGAGAGACAGGACGGGGGAGAGAGAGAGAGACAGGAGGGGGGAGAGAGAGAGAGACAGGAGGGGGGAGAGAGAGAGACAGGAGGGGGGAGAGAGAGAGACAGGAGCGGGGAGAGAGAGAGAGACAGGAGGGGGGAGAGAGAGAGACAGGAGGAGGGTGAGAGAAATAGGAGTGGGGGGAGAGAGAGAGAGAGAGAAAGACAAGAGGGGAAGAGAGAGAGAGACAGGAGGGGGGGAGAGAGAGAGTCAGGACAGGGGAGAGAGAGAGTCAGGACGGTGGAGAGAGAGAGACAGGACGGGGGAGAGAGAGAGAGAGACAGGAGGGGGGAGAGAGAGAGACAGGAGGGGGGAGAGAGAGAGACAGGAGGGGGGAGAGAGAGAGAGACAGGAGGGGGGAGAGAGAGAGAGACAGGAGGGGGGAGAGAGAGAGAGACAGGAGGGGGGAGAGAGAGAGACAGGAGGGGGGAGAGAGAGAGAGACAGGAGAGGGTGAGAGAAACAGGAGTGGGGGGAGAGAGAGAGAGAGAGAAAGACAAGAGGGGAAGAGAGAGAGAGACAGGAGGGAAGAGAGAGAGACAGGAGGGAAGAGAGAGAGACAGGAGGGAAGAGAGAGAGACAGGAGGGGGGAGAGAGAGACAGGAGGGGGGAGAGAGAGACAGGAGGGGGGAGAGAGAGACAGGAGGGGGGAGAGAGAGACAGGAGGGGGGAGAGAGAGAGAGACAGGAGGGGAGAGAGAGAGAGACAGGACAGGGGAGAGAGAGTCAGGACGGGAGAGAGAGACAGGACGGGGGAGAGAGAGACAGGACGGGGGAGAGAGAGAGAGACAGGACGGGGGAGAGAGAGACAGGACGGGGGAGAGAGAGACAGGACGGGGGAGAGAGAGACAGGACGGGGGGAGAGAGAGAGACAGGAGGGAAGAGAGAGAGACAGGAGGTGGGAGAGAGAGAGAGACAGGAGGGGGGAGAGAGAGAGAGACAGGACGGTGGAGAGAGAGAGAGACAGGAGGGGGGAGAGAGAGAGACAGGACAGGGGGAGAGAGAGAGAGAGACAGGACAGGGGAGAGAGAGAGAGACAGGACGGTGGAGAGAGAGAGACAGGAAGGTGGAGAGAGAGACAGGACGGGGGGGGGGGGAGAGAGAGAGACAGGAGGGGGGGGGAGAGAGAGAGACAGGAGGGGGGGTGAGAGAGAGAGATGAGGGGAGAGAGAGAGAGAGGAGGGGAAAGAGAGAGAGAGGAGGGGGGAAAGAGAGAGAGGTGGGGGGAAAGAGAGGAGGGGGGAAAGAGAGAGGAGGGGGGAAAGAGAGAGAGAGGAGGGGGGAGAGGGAGAGAGAGAGGAGGGGGGAGAGGGAGAGAGACAGGACAGGGGGGAGGGAGAGAGACAGGACAGGGGGGAGAGAGAGAGACAGGACAGGGGGGAGGGAGAGAGACAGGACAGGGGGGAGAGAGAGAGACAGGACAGGGGGGAGGGAGAGAGACAGGACAGGGGGGAGAGAGAGAGACAGGAGGGGGGAGAGAGAGAGACAGGACAGGGGGGAGAGAGAGAGAGACAGGACGGGGGAGAGAGAGACAGGACGGGGGAGAGAGAGACAGGACGGGGGAGAGAGAGACAGGACGGGGGAGCTAGAGAGACAGGAGGGAAGAGAGAGAGACAGGAGGTGGGAGAGAGAGAGAGACAGGAGGGGGGAGAGAGAGAGAGACAGGCCGGTGGAGAGAGAGACAGGACGGTGGAGAGAGAGAGACAGGACGGTGGAGAGAGAGAGACAGGACGGTGGAGAGAGAGAGACAGGACGGTGGAGAGAGAGAGTCAGGACGGGGGAGAGAGAGAGACAGGACGGGGGAGAGAGAGACAGGACGGGGGAGAGAGAGACAGGACGGGGGAGAGAGAGACAGGACGGGGGAGAGAGAGAGACAGGAGGGAAGAGAGAGAGACAAGAGGTGGGAGAGAGAGAGAGACAGGAGGGGGGAGAGAGAGAGAGACAGGACGGTGGAGAGAGAGAGACAGGACGGTGGAGAGAGAGAGACAGGACGGTGGAGAGAGAGAGACAGGAAGGTGGGGAGAGAGAGACAGGACGGTGGGGGAGAGAGAGACAGGACGGTGGAGAGAGAGACAGGAGGGGGGGTGAGAGAGAGAGACAGGAGGGGGGAGAGAGAGAGAGAGACAGGAGGGGGGAGAGAGAGAGAGAGACAGGAGGGCGGAGATAGAGACAGGACGGTGGAGAGAGAGAGACAGGACGGTGGAGAGAGAGAGACAGGAGGGGGGGTGAGAGATAGAGACAGGAGAGGGGGTGAGAGAGAGAGAGGAGGGGAGAGAGAGAGAGGAGGGGGGAAAGAGAGAGAGAGGAGGGGGGAAAGAGAGAGAGAGGAGGGGGGAAAGAGAGAGAGAGGAGGGGGGAAAGAGAGAGAGAGGAGGGGGGAAAGAGAGAGAGGAGGGGGGAAAGAGAGAGAGAGGAGGGGGGAAAGAGAGAGAGAGGAGGGGGGAGAGGGAGAGAGAGAGGAGGGGGGAGAGGGAGAGAGAGAGGAGGGGGGAGAGGGAGAGAGAGAGGAGGGGGGAGAGGGAGAGAGAGAGGAGGGGGGAGAGGGAGAGAGAGAGGAGGGGGGAGAGAGAGAGACAGGAGGGGGGAAAGAGAGAGAGTAGGGGGCAAAGAGAGAGAGAGGATGGGGGAAAGAGAGAGAGAGGAGGGGGGAGAGGGAGAGAGACAGGAGGGGGGAGAGAGAGAGACAGGACATGGGAGAGAGAGAGAGAGACAGGACAGGGGAGAGAGAGAGAGAGAGACAGGACGGTGGAGAGAGAGAGACAGGACGGTGGAGAGAGAGACAGGACGGGGGAGAGAGAGACAGGAGGGGGGGTGAGAGAGAGAGACAGGAGGGGGTGTGAGAGAGAGAGACAGGAGGGGTGAGAGAGAGAGAGACAGGAGCGGGGGAGAGAGACAGGAGCGGGGGAGAGAGACAGGAGCGGGGGAGAGAGAGAGACAGGAGGGGGGAGAGAGGGACAGGAGGGGGGAGAGAGAGACTGGAGGGGGGGAGAGAGAGAGACAGGAGGGGGGAGAGAGAGAGACAGGAGGAGGGTGAGAGAAACAGGAGTGGGGAGAGAGAGAGAGAGAGAGAAAGACAGGACGGGAAGAGAGAGACAGGAGAGGGGGGGAGAGAGAGAGAGAGAGACAGGAGGGAAGAGAGAGAGACAGGAGGGAAGAGAGAGAGACAGGAGGGGGGAGAGAGAGAGGACAGGAGGGGGGGAGAGAGACAGGAGTGGGGGAGAGAGGGACAGGAGTGGGGGAGAGAGGGACAGGAGTGGGGGAGAGAGGGACAGGAGTGGGGGAGAGGAGAGGGACAGGAGTGGGGAGAGAGGGACAGGAGTGGGGAGAGAGGGACAGGAGTGGGGAGAGAGGGACAGGAGTGGGGAGAGAGAGGGACAGGAGTGGGGAGAGAGAGGGGACAGGAGTGGGGAGAGAGGGACAGGAGGGGTGAGAGAGAGAGAGAGACAGGAGGGGGGAGAGAGAGAGAGAGACAGGAGGGGGGAGAGAGAGAGAGAGACAGGAGGGGGGAGAGAGAGAGAGAGAGACAGGAGGGGGGAGAGAGAGAGAGGACAGGAGGGGGGAGAGAGAGAGAGAGAGACAAGAGGGGAGAGAGAGAGAGAGACAAGAGAGGGGGAGAGAGAGAGAGAGACAGGAGGGGGAGAGAGAGACAGGAGGGGGGAGAGAGAGACAGGAGGGGGGAGAGAGAGACAGGAGGGGGGAGAGAGAGACAGGAGGGGGGAGAGAGAGACAGGAGTGGGGGAGAGGGACAGGAGTGGGGGAGAGGGACAGGGACAGGAGTGGGGGAGAGAGACAGGAGTGGGGGGAGAGAGGGACAGGAGTGGGGGAGAGAGGGACAGGAGTGGGGGAGAGAGGGACAGGAGTGGGGGAGAGAGGGACAGGAGTGGGGGAGAGCGGGACAGGAGGGGGGAGAGCGGGACAGGAGGGGGGAGAGCGGGACAGGAGGGGGGAGAGCGGGACAGGAGGGGGGAGAGCGGGACAGGAGGGGGGAGAGAGGGAGAGACAGGAGGGGGGAGAGAGAGAGAGACAGGAGGGGGGGGAGAGAGAGAGACAGGAGGGGGGGGAGAGAGAGAGAGAGAGACAGGAGTGGGGGAGAGAGACAGGAGTGGGGAGAGAGAGAGACAGGAGGGGGGAGAGAGAGAGAGAGGACAGGAGGGGGAGAGAGAGAGAGAGAGACAGGAGGGGGGAGAGAGAGAGAGAGAGAGGAGGGGGGAAAGAGAGAGAGAGGAGGGGGGAAAGAGAGAGAGAGGAGGGGGGAAAGAGAGAGAGGAGGGGGAAAGAGAGAGAGAGGAGGGGGGAGAGGGAGAGAGACAGGAGGGGGGAGAGGGAGAGAGACAGGAGGGGGGAGAGAGAGAGAGACAGGAGGGGGGAGAGAGAGAGAGACAGGAGGGGGGGGAGAGAGAGAGAGAGACAGGAGTGGGGGAGAGAGACAGGAGGGGGGAGAGAGAGAGAGAGACAGGAGGGGGGAGAGAGAGAGAGAGAGAGAGAGGAGGGGGGAAAGAGAGAGAGAGGAGGGGGGAAAGAGAGAGAGGAGGGGGGAAAGAGAGAGAGAGGAGGGGGGAGAGGGAGAGAGACAGGAGGGGGGAGAGAGAGAGACAGGACAGGGGAGAGAGAGAGACAGGAGTGAGGGGAGAGAGACAGGAGTGGGGGAGAGAGAGAGACAGGAGGGGGGAGAGAGAGAGAGAGACAGGAGGGTGGAGAGAGAGAGAGACAGGAGGGGGAGAGAGAGAGAGACAGGAGGGGGGAGAGAGAGAGAGAGGAGGGGGGAAAGAGAGAGAGAGAAGGAGGGGGAAAGAGAGAGAGAGGAGGGAGGGAAGAGAGAGAGAGAGAGAGGAGGGGAAGAGAGAGAGAGAGGAAAGGGGAGAGAAGAGAGAGAGAGGACAGGAGGGGAGAGAGAGAGAGAGACAGGACAGGGGGAGAGAGAGAGAGAGACAGGACAGGGGAGAGAGAGAGAGAGACAGGACAGGGGAGAGAGAGAGAGAGAGACAGGACAGGGGAGAGAGAGAGAGAGACAGGGACAGGGGAGGAGAGAGAGAGAGACAGGACAGGGGAGAGAGAGAGAGAGACAGGACAGGGGAGAGAGAGAGAGAGAGACAGGACAGGGGAGAGAGAGAGAGAGACAGGACAGGGGAGAGAGAGAGAGAGACAGGACAGGGGAGAGAGAGAGAGAGACAGGACAGGGGGAGAGAGAGAGAGAGACAGGACAGGGGAGAGAGAGAGAGAGACAGGACAGGGGAGAGAGAGAGAGAGACAGGACAGGGAGGAGAGAGAGAGAGACAGGACAGGGGAGAGAGAGAGAGAGACAGGACAGGGGGAGAGAGAGAGAGAGACAGGACAGGGGAGAGAGAGAGAGAGACAGGACAGGGGAGAGAGAGAGAGACAGGACGGTGGAGAGAGAGAGAGACAGGACGGTGGAGAGAGAGAGACAGGACGGTGGAGAGAGAGTCAGGAGGGGGGTGCGAGAGAGAGAGACAGGAGGGGTGAGAGAGAGAGAGACAGGACGGTGGAGAGAGAGTCAGGAGGGGG